>NC_048598.1:10902957-10961054 GCF_003668045.3 Cricetulus griseus | reverse complement strand
ACACACACACACACACACGCACACACATATACACAGACACACACACACACACACACGCACGCACACACACACACACACACACACACGCACACACACACACACACACGCACACACACACACACACACACACCACTCACATACATCTATATTCATATAATAGTTTTCATAGATATTATATACCAATTTTATATTACTTTAAAATGAATAACAGTGATTTCACTTATGTTAAACAACTTTACAGCAACTCACCACAGTGCCTTGAAGAAGTTCATTGGCTTCTTTGACTAGTCAATCTATTTTCCCTAGTTTGTTACAAGTGTTATGGTCAGAGCCTGCGTTCTGGCAGCCATACACGCTAGGCTTGGCCACTAGTCCTCAATAGGCCAACCAAGTAGACAAGCAATTAAGAATAGGTGTTTATTCAATATGGCTGCCTTGGGAGAGGAACAAATACATCAAATGCAGAAGTATGCATAATTAAGTAGTTGTGGCCAAGGTGCTGTCCTGCCTGTCTGTGATCCATCATTGTCTCTTCCCTCGTTGCTTCTGCAAGATGGCCTGACAGTTTGTCAGAACTGTGTGAAGTCTCTTGCCAGGAGACAAGTTACTCTCTCTAGCTGGCCCCAAGGTTCCTAATGTTTTCCATCTATCAGTATGGACCACCAAAGGAAATTCCAATTTCTTGGGATCCAGTTTCAATAGACTGACAGCTAAAGGGAGGGGCACAAGTGTCTGCTCAGAGTATTTCATTCCTAACAGGATGGTTACAAATAGAGGGTTCTCAGAAGAGAACGTCGGAGTTGCTAAACGTCTCAGAGCCACAGCAGGGTAGGTGAGGCCCTGCATTCTGGGGTCTGCCAGAGCTGTATTTGTCCCTGACATCCGAAGCTTTGCTGGGTGACTTGACTTCTCGAAGACTTAGCTGTTCTTTGTGTAAGAAGAATGGTATCAACTATTATGAAAATAAAGTGAGTCAATGGACATGATGCCCCAAGCTGTTTCTGCTCAGTACAGAGTGAGGACTTGCCAAGTGGCAGTTTACAAAGAGGGCTGGTGGAATCACAGCATGTTGGTGTCATTCGAAGAATGCATGGCAAGGTTGGACCCTGATAGCCTCGAGCTATCCATTCTGGAGGATTGTGCTTATGTGTGCTCCCTGCTTAGTCAGAGGAAATGCCACAGTGCTGGAGTAGGAGGTGAGTATTCCTTCAAAAGGGCTGGGAATGAACACACAGGCTGTCGGCCTGCTTCTAGGCCTTGTGTAACAATGACAAGGGCTTTTTAACTTTGGAGACTCAGGTTCCTCAGTTCTAAAATAAAAGCATTCGATGTACGTTTTTAGTACCTGTTTACGTAGTGGCTAATAGGTACCAGGACCTCTTCGAGGCCCCGGGGATATAACTCTGAGCTGATCAAACATCAGCTCATCCTTCATGGGGTTCAGGCCAGTGGGGGAAATCAACACAGGGATCATAAGAACAATTGGAGAATTACATTACCTCTGTGAGAGATGCTTCGAGGAGAGGGCGAGCCAGGGTTTTGTCTGAAAGGAAGACCCAGGTGTGACCTTAAGGGGTTCATCAGAGTTTTCCAGAGAAGAGATTTTTTTTAACTGACATACCCCATCACCCCATGAATGTGGTCTGAAGGGTTTGTGTACCTGTTGTTCTGGTTGTCTTGTGTCACTGTGATTCAACACACAGAATTACAGCTTCCTCTGTAGTTAGGATCAATTCTGCCATTTTAACCAAATCCCACCCTGCAAAGCCGATCCTCTCCCTCTTGCCCACATAAAAGGATCTGTTGTACCTTCACTCCCATGGTCCAGCCGCCCTCTAATCCACTGAAATATTGCCTCTTATGTTTGACTTAAAGCTATAACTCATGCAGTTCACAGGCCCCCTTTGGTCTTCACATCTGGGCAGCTTTGGTCACTGGGGTCACCTGTTTGAAGCCTTGCTTCTCTTTCTGGCTGTTTCCAGAGCCTGCCCTTCCATACTTCTGTCTGCTCCTGTCTTTCATGATGTAGTTTTCTAAGGTCTGAGTCTTCATCCTTCTTGTCTCCACACATATATTGACTAACCCTATCCATTTCCATGGTTTAATGATTGATTCTGAAGGATAGCATTCAAAACTATACCATTTGTTCCCTTTCTCTGGGGTATAGATTGACAGAAATCTTTGTTCTTCACCCAAAGACATCTGTGCATCTGGTGATAATCTCATATCTGCCCCTGAAGTCCTTCTGTCTGTGGAATGCCCCTCATCTGCTGTGTAGTACAGCCAGAAAGAGAAGCAACCGAGCCTTTCCTTGAGTGTCCTGAGATATTCTCATTGGTGACAATCAGAATTGTTGGGGAATTTAGCTGAGCCACCTCTTCCCCTCCCTGCACCCCATCTCCCTGCACCTGGTTCTCTTGTGGGGTAGGTGCCAGCAGAGGCAGATTCTAATGCAGACCCCAGGGTTCTGCTCTCCCTGGCACATATACTCCATAGACCCCCTGCCTTTGTGTGCCTGTGAATATGACAAAAGTAGTAGCTTGATCAAGTTATATTATATGGAAATGAGAGTTTTTACAGATGTAATAAAATTGGCTTTTAATGAATCAAAGGAAGATTATCCTAGAGGGTCTGGTTAATTTAGGCAAACCTTTGGAAGAAGGTCTAGAATTCTATTGGCTTTAATAAGTATGCTACTATGTTGTAAAATGGTTCCTGACAGGGCTGTGTGGCCAGGACCTGAGTGGGGACTGAAGAGGTGAGAACGGCCCCAGATGAGCATCCAGGAAAGATCTTTAGCTCTGTATCCATAATTCACGTTTGCTTACACCCTTGTGATCTTAGACGATGACCCAGGTTCCAGACAGGAATACATACAACCTGGCCCTAATGACCAATTTCTTGTGATGTTAAGTAGAGACCCTTTGTAGGTGATGTGTGGACTCCTGGCCCATAGAAACTGGGAGAGGTTGAGTGTCAATTGTTGGAAGCTATGAGCTTGAGGTAGTTTATTATATAAACAATAGAACATTAACCCAACCTCTGACCCTGACCCCTGCCCTCTGGAGTCCCTCTGGCATGGCTGATTCCCACCACTAACATGACTCAGCTGAAGAGAAAATCTGCTGACTCAGGTTCTCTCACCCAGATTTTGAGCTTAATAAATACAGCAAAAATTGATTTTTTTTTTCATATCTAGAACTGGCATGTTGTCTTTAGGACTTTGGCACAAAAAATCATGGATGAATGAATGAATGAATGAATGAATGAATGAAATGACTCACTAGGAAACAAAAATTTACATGACTGGAATGAGTCAATTCTGTCTTTTCTAGGGAAGTCTCAGAAAAACTCTGAATTGAAAATTCCTCAGCAGGTTTCCTGCCGGGGACAAACTTATTTTCGTGTGTGGTTATGTTAATTGTTTTCATCTTCAGGAGGGCGTGCATGTGTGTATGGGGGTATATGTGTGTACATGTATGTTCTGGTTCTGTGTACATGCATACAGAGGCCAGAGATGTCTTCCTTCATCACCCCCACCTCATCTTTGAGACAATTTCTCACTGAACACAGAGCTCACCATTTGGCTAGGCTGGCTGGCCAGCAAGCCTCAGGGGTCCTTTTTGTCCATAGCTCTCCAGAGCTGGGGTCACAGGCATATATCTCAAAGGCTGAGTTTGTGAATGGCATATACCTCCAAGGCTGAGTGTGTTTGTGAGTGTCATTTATCACCAGAAAGAGTTGCCTTTGCCTCCGACAGGACATCAGAGTTTGGTACCTGGATTCACGTAGGAACCTGGCTGATCTTACTGAATTTTATTATTCATGTGTCTATTTTGATGTCATCCCTAGTCCTTGGCTGTAGTCATTCTGTGTCACAACCACGATTCTGAAACATTTTCCAGGGACTCTTCTCCTTTGAAACCCTAAACTCCAATGCTTATCCTCCATCTCTGTGAGAACTACAAAAACTCTAATGTCCCAAACTCTGCACTATTGCTTGTGAATTGATGAATACCTTGAGAGGAAACTGTATCACATCTCAGGCTTGTTTCTCTGAGATTCCCTTCCCCATGGGGTGTTGAACTCACAGTCCTCACTGCTCTTGTTGCTAAGGTGCTTGAAACAGATATTTCAAGGTATTTTCTCAGTGTGTTCTTAATTGTTTATGAATGCTATGGTCCCATCATATCAACCTCTCATCGGAACTCTTGTTAATTCAATTACTTATGTGTGTGGTTCCAGAGAACCAAATACTAAGGCATTACACATGCTAGGAAACCTCTCTGCTACTGAGTTCCCATCTGTTATTTCATTCAACTTTAAGGTAAGAAAGAAGGACCGGAGGAGAAAAATGGGGAGTAGTTTGTACTCATGTGTTGGAAGGTAATGGACACACTAGGCATGGCCATAGTGGAGTTGGTTGTGGGGTTGATGATGCTACTGCATCAGTTTCATAAGCTGAACCCAGTTCTCCATGTTGTCTGGACACGTTCTTAGGAAGGTGGAAACCACATCCATCCGTGGGAATGCATCTCAGACATGAATCCTTGTCACATTCTTAATAACACCTGACACTCACTATCAAATGTAAATGTTTTTTAAAAAAATGGGATGTGTATTTACCTTTATGCTTGGTTAGTAAAGGACTAAGTAAGATAATGCATGTGGAAATACTGAAAATTTTGGGGAGACATTAAAATGGGACATTAGTTATCAGTGCGTGTTTCTGGAACGTTCCCAGGTTTCCTAGAATTTATATGAAAGAAGTGCTAGCCTAAACAGCAAGGATATTCGCCTACTAGGACTTCCTCAGGCAAAACTTATTGGATCACAAGACTGTCAAGAGTTTCGGCAAAGCTTGACAATTTATTTTCAAATCTATGAAGCTTATCTTGTTTCATTTTAAAAATTTTGTCACATGAGAGTAGATTTTAATCCTGCTTTTGCCGTTGTTCAGTCTGCCACATGATACCTTCAGAGTGACTGCTTGCTCAAGTCAGGTTAAGCAGAACAAGAAGTAAGCACTAATGAGTTCAATGATTTGAGTGATGGAAATAAATCTCAAAGACAGTTCATTCAAGGTGACATTTGGATTAAATTAAGTTAAAAATTTGGAATAAAAGTAGTTCAAGGGTCCACCTGCCTCTGCCTCTCCAGTGCTGGGATTAAAGGAGGGCACCACTTGGTCTACAGAGTGAGTTCCAGGATAGTTCCAAAGCTACACAGAGAAACCCTGTCTCGAAAAACCAAAACAAAATAAAAAAGACAACAACAACAAAAACAGTTCAAGGTCCAGTCCCTGTTATCTAAGTCCTTTAATATATTATAATTATTATAAATAGGATACATGCAACAACATGTATAAAAGATAATAAAGTGTTAAGGTCTAAATATCTGGTGTTGGCTGTAGGTTAAACATACCTTCAAGTAGAGGAATTTAGGATTCAGCCACGGGAGAGGTATGATTGGAGTTAGTCTTTGGAGAAGCCTTTACTTAGTTAAGAAGAAATGATAAGGTATGGGTGATGGGAAATGTCCTTCTGTATATGTTCATTTTATTGATTGTTGAATAAAGCACTGTTTGGCCAATGAGGCAGCAAGTTAGGCAGGATTAGGAGTCAAGGAGGATTCTGGGAAATGTAGTAAAAAGAAGTCTTGTGATACAGGCAGGAATCAACATAGCAGGCAGACTCATACATAAGCAGGGACAAACAGGAAGTCTCCCTCTTGCTCTTCCTCCTCCTCTCTGTGGAGTTGCCATGTGACTGCCAGGAAGATAGGACACATTCCGCCTGAGTCCTCCATAAGATAAGTCTTTTTTTTTTTAAGATTCTCTTTTTTTATATATTGTTTATTTATTATGTATACAACATTCTGCTTCCATGTATATCTCCACACCAGAAGAGGGCACCAGATTTCATAATGGATGGTTGTGAGCCACCATGTGGTTGCTGGGAATTGAACTCAGGACCTCTGGAAGAGCAGTCATGCTCTTAACCTCTGAGCCATCTCTCCAGCTCAAGATAAGTCTTATGATTATGATTATGGCTGATAATTAAGATTGAGCTAGCAGATAGAAATCCTAGTCAATTAGCCAGCAGCATTGTAAATAATATAAGTCTCTGTGTGTTATTTGGGGCCCTAACACGGCAGACGGAACTTGGGCAGAACTTGGGCAACTGGCGGAAAGACTTATTGTTACATATGGGAATCTGAGAGGCAGGAAGAGAACAAACAGATGGCCTAACAATTGGAATCCACATAGCACAGGATAAACCCTACAAGACCTGCCAGGTGATGGTGGCACAAGCCTTTAATCCCAGCCCCAGCACTTGGGAGGCAGAGGCAGGTGGATCTCTGGGAGTTTGAGACCAGCCTGGTCTACAAGAGCGAGTTCCAGGACAGCCTCCAAAGCTACACAGAGAAACCCTGTCTCTAAAATCAAAAATCAAAACCAAAACCAAAAAAAAAAAAAAAACCCCAAACTAAAAAACCAAAAAATAAAACAAAGACAAAACTCTCCAAGACCTACTTCACTTCCTCTACCTCTATCAATATATCAGCCAGGAATTAGCACCCAGAACAAGCGCACTACTGTCTCCCCTCATGACTGGTCCTTGTGTCAGTGACGAGTCTAGCATGCTGCCAAACGCTTATCTGAAGTCTGTGATTGGTATTGATTTCAGCATGAGTTAATGGAACCCACTCGGGGTGGGGAGGGAACCCAGAGGGGATCTGCTGCCCCGAAAAGGCCACGTGGAAGGGATGCAGCTCGGAATCTTGACACATCCACATTTTTCTGTGCTGTAGGCTGGTTAACAACACCCACAGCCTCTTCCTGTACCAGGTCGGTGGCACATGCCCACCTCCTTGAGGTCGTCCCTTGTGTCCCACCATGATCTCTGCCCTCACTGTGAAGGTGGCACACATCAACCTACTACTACTTTGTCCCCCCCCCTGGGGGTCATTCGCCACTGTCATGAAGGGATACAGTCTCTGCCAGGCAGGAGCAGTGGTGAGGGTGGTGAGGGGAGGGAGGAGATAACCAGATGGCCCTCTCAGCCTTCCTACTCATCCCCTGCCTGCTGAGCACCTCTAAGTCTCTAAGTCCACATGGAAGTGGGGGGCAGGGGTTGCCGTCTCCCCCAGCACTCTTATTTAAGACTCAGCCCCGTCAGGCTGTGAGAGCCATGAACCCCTAGCTGGAGCATAGTCACAATGGCTACAAGTCTCTCATTCACTGCCCATGGTCATTGATGGAGATTGCCTCTGGCAGCCCAGAAATCAGTTATTAAAGTCATTGTGGGGTCCAGGCCTCTGCGTCTACCCTTCATTTTTTCTCATTCCACTCTAACCTGCTGCTTATTTATTTCCCATTATCCCTGATCTTTCATCTTCATTCAGATCTGCCTGCCGACTTCTCAGCAGCGGCTCCTGGGAAGACCTATGGGAGCCGGGGCACAATCACCGCCTTACCAGTGTGCATCTAGATCCCAAGCACTTCTTTGGAGACCGGTCCTGTAGAGGCCAAGTCTGTCCTTCATGTGTCCCACTGTGGTGTGTTCAGGATCTCCCAGGGTGGCGACAGCGGTGGCGGTGGCGGTGGCGGTGGCAGTGATGGTAGGGAACTATCACAACCCTGTATTCCCTCGATGCTATTTTACTTTCTAGTCTGTGCAGTGGTTCAGGCTGGCACAGCACACAGAATTGGCTGTCACGAAGTGTTCTGTTGATTGATAGATTGAATAAGCCCTCAGCCCTCTTGGGGTCAGAGTTCTATATTTTGTTAAGAGCGTTTATTTAGAACAGTGCTCATCAAATTTTAATAGGTATATGAATCACCTAGGAACTTGTTAAAAATGCAGTCTGTAGTTAGGTTTAGGGAGGGGCCTGAGCCAGCATTTCTAGTAGGTTCCTAGGGGGCAGCTGCTCCTATCTCACAGGTGACACTGTGAGCATTGAGACTAGATCGCAGCCAGTGTGGGGGCCGCTCTGACATCAGCAGTTCACTCAATAATGCAATGTTGGTCTGTGCTGTGGCTACTTCCTCTCCATCCCAGGAGCTTTCCTTTTGCAGCTGCTGTCTGCCCATTCTTAGCTACTCTCCTCATGATAGTTCTGATCAAGCAAAAGAAGGCTTTTCTAGTCCTGAGCCAGGTAGAACTTGGCTCTTTCCTTGCTGTGATCAAACCATGTGAGTGACAGGGAAAGAAACTGACCATGGCTAATTCATCACCAGGGGCAGATTGAGCTGTCTGCTTGTGTGCACACACATGTAGGTGATGAATTCAATTTTGAAGTAAGACCCCTCTGCAGTTGAGACTTTCAGTGTTTCCTGAATGCCACCCCAATGCAGTAGAGAAACATTATGGGCTGTTATCCTGGGTGCCCATCTGCTTTCTCTCAGTTTTTCATTCATGGCTCATTGCTTTTCTCTCCTGGGGGCATCATTTTTGCTTAGCCCATAGTATGGACTGAGTGCTTACTGAGGGGACGAACCCCAAGGAAAACTGGAATGAGCTCATGTCTGGAGTAAGCATGAGTTCCTTTCAGGTAGTCCTACAGCCAGTGGGGTGCACTGAAAGAATGGGTTCAGTTGCTTCCAGATGTCTTATTCCTGCTCTTGACTAATCTGAACGGTGGTGGAGAGAGAGAAGGGGTGGTCTGTGGAGTGCTGGAATTATTTATTATTACTTTTTGAGACAGGGCTTCATGTAACCCAGGCTGGCCTTGAACTTCTTGTGTAACTGAAGTGAGCTTCTGTGGCCACTTCCAGAGTTCTGGGATTACAGGTTTTGCCGTCATGTCTGGTTTTATCCGGTACTGGGGATGGAACTCAGGGCTTTACATGCTGGGCAAACACTGTGCCAACTGTGTGTTAAAAGACTTCTGGAGAGGAGCTACTCACCTCAGACCCCTGCCCTGTCCCTCCTGGCTTGTGGTTGGAGAGGAGGCTTTATGCTAAAATGATATCAGGAAGTGAAAGTTTTGCTGCAGCAGGGAAGCCAGGAGCTGTTTTTCACCATCTGCTGTTTAAATGGTCAAATAGACACAGGAAGAAAAGCCAGGCTTGATTGTGCCAGCGCCAGCTGTATGAAAAGTTGGTAGGCAGTTTGTGGATCGTGACTCTGGGTCAGAGAGGGAGCAGAGACTGGAAAGGCAGTGGCGATATATTAGTTACTTTTTGCCTTGCTGTGACAGGAATACTTGGCCAAAGCAACTTCAGGAAGGAAGGTTTGTTTTGGCTCACGGTTTGGGGGTCCTGTCTACTGTACTGGGGAATGCAGCAGGAGCGGGAGGCCGCTGGCCACGCTGCACCTGCGTGTCAGAAAGCACAGGCGTGAATGCTCTTGCTAAGCTCAACTTGCCATTTGTACCAGGTCCAGGGTCCTGGCCCGGAAATGGTCCTGCCTTTGATGGTGGGCCTTCCCTTAGTTACCTGAATCTAGACACTCCATCACAGACATGCCCAGAGGCTTGTTCCCATGGTGATTATAAATCTCACCAGGTGACCATCCGGATTAATAACTACAAGGGTAAAGTAAGTCAGGCATGGTAGTGCATACCTGTAAACCCAGGGCTTAAGAGGCTGAGGCAGGAGGATTTTGAGTTTGAAGGCATCCTGGGCTACATAGTGAGCACTTGCACTGAAACTAAACCCCAGACAAAGAACCAAGAATAGCCAGGGCTACATAGTATGCATCACGAGTTTTTGACTGTCGCCATTGACACTTGGCCAGGTGGTTCTCTCATATGGGCTGTTCTATGTCCTTGAGGTCTGTGAGCAGTGTCTCTGGCCTGCACTCACTGGTCCCTGGCAACACATTGTCCCAATTGTGATAATGTAAAATGTCTTTAGATGTTGCTAAATTTTTCCTGCAGGTAAAATGGGTCATTTCAAGGTAAGAGCCACTTGTGCACACCACAACAAGGGGGTGACTCTTGACTGTGTGCTACAGATGCTTACTTGGGGTCTCTACACAGTGCCACTTGCTGAGAACACAGGCCTGTGTTAGGAACAGTAGCGACTCTTGTATCAGGTCCCATCACAGGTCTCCCATGTGGAGGGCAGACAACGTTTTGAGACTGCAAAAGAGAAGAGTCCCCAGCCAGGGTCCTGTCCCACCATGGGACTGTAGGGCTGACAAAGTCTGAGATGCATGCCTTCTCTCTGGGAGACACTAGAGAAGACAGGCACACCTGTGCTTCCTGGGGAAGGGTAGAACCTAGCCTGGCCAAGACGCAGCCCCAGGTAGGGTTTCATCAGCTAGGCAGGAAACTATGGGGACAAGAGGCTCCTGTGCTGGCTAGTCTATGGCAACTTGACACAGGCTGGAGTCATCTGAAAGGAGGGAATCTCAACTGAGTAAATTTCCCCCCAATATCTAGATGTACAGTATTTTCTTAATTAGTGATTTATTGGTGATATTGAAGAGGGAGGGTCTGGCCCTTTGTGGTGGTGTCATCTCTGGGCTGGTGCTCCTGGGTTCTATAAGAAAGCAGGCTGAACAAGCCATGGGGAGCAAGCCAGGAAGAAGCATCCTTCCATGGCCTCTACCTCAGCTCCTGCCTCCAGGATCTTGTCCTGATAACCTTCCATGATGAACAGTGATGCGGAAGTATAAGCCAAACAAACCTTTCCCTCCCCAGGTTGCTTTGATCATGGTGTTTTGTCACACTAGCAGTAATCCTCAAATAGTTCCCGTAGTAACAGACAATTTCAGGGTTAGCAGTATGTGCCAAGGTTGTGAAGAATTGGACTTTCCTCAAACCCCACAGTTCCACTCTGAGAATTTTTCTGAGGCCTTGGGAGACATCTCATTGGGTCAAAATGCACGACAAGCATGAGGATTCAGGCATGAATCTCTAGAACCATGGTAAAAGCTGGGTGTGTTGTGCATGTCTGTGAGCCCAGCACCCCTACGGTGGGATGGAGAGAGGAGAATCCCTAGAAGCTGGAATGGGGTAGGCAGGGGAGGGGCAGCCTGGCTCACAAAGTAGGAAACAAGAGAGGCCTTATCTCAAACAAGGCTGAAGGTGAGGACTGACAGCAGAAGTTGTCCTGTGACCTCTACATGTGAGCCATGGGATGTGAGCACACTCCTGTACACATGTGAATGCATGCATATGCATGCACTTTAAACACACACAGATACACACACATACACACACAAACACATGCAATTTTCCTGAGCAAAGATGGTACCTAAGAAAGATGTCTTAAATCTAAAAGAACTAAACTGGTTAATCTGCTATTTGGGGATGTAGTAAATTATAATAAATATAAGTAATTGAATAAATATATATTTTATACTATATATAAATATCTATATGTTTATGACTTAAAACACTCAATACAGGTCTATATGCCTGTAGCTGTAATGCTGATGAAACATTTTATAAGACAGCGGGTTGAACATAAAGTAGTCATCTAAAATATCTACATGTGTACATTTGTGTGTATGTGTGCACACACGTGTGTTTGCATGTGGGTGAGCTTATGTATGCATGAATGTGTACTCACACATATGGCTGTATGTGCATCTATGTGTATTTGCATGTATGTGTGATTGTACATGTGTGTGCATGTATATGTGGGTGTGTGCTGGCCTATGTGTGTGCATGGGCACTTGTATGTCTGTACATGTGTGCTCGCCTATCTGTCCTTGCATATGTGCATGTATGGGCAAGTCTGTACAGCAGAATGTTTGGAAGTCTGTTCCTCTGCATTGAGTGTGGTTATTGCTAGTGGTAGACACCATGGTGATTTTATTAGCGCTTTAGAGTTTGCCTTATTTAAGGGCCCCATAGCACATTTTCATTTTAAAACTAGGTAAAATTAAAACAAAATCCAGTTACATCACTATTCCTGACATAATAAGAGTCTCCTCAGGGGTGGAAATCACAGGATTCACCATTATTTGCATTTACTGTTGGCTTTAGCCTCTTCATGCCTAAGCCATTGCAGGGGCCAGGTCTCCTGTCCACCTGAAAGCTGGGGTTCAGCTCCAGGTAGCTTCTGGTCCTTGATTCCCTAGAAAATATGCTTCCCTGGCTGGTGGCTTTTGCTCCCCTGGAGTTTCCATGTGACTTTGGAGTGTTTATACAGATTCCCCACAATTAAAATTTTAGTATTTCTAGTGAAAAATGGGTTGTCACAGAACAGTGTTTACTTTACTTCATAGTGACTGGGAAGTCTCTCCCATCTGGGGCATTCTTTCCATGACCTTGATATTTCAACAGGTCTCTGTTAATGGGTGCCCATCGCTTGTGAATTCAGTGAAAGAGCAATCAGATAATTGTTGGTTGTCCCTGCCATTGGTTTCTATTGAGGGACAGGGGAGCTGTTTCCACAGCACCATCCTCAAATATTAAAACAGCTGATATCCTCTCAGAATGAAGGAGAGTCAGGGCTAACATACTTGTGGTGTTTGTCAAGGGACTACCAGCTTTATTCCATACTCTGCCCTGCTCTGGGTGAGAATCCTCCAATTTCAGAAAGGTGAGTTTAGTATGAACCATGGGAACCATGAAGATAGAGCCGGAGTCTGTCAGGGGCATGGTCTCATCAGAGCAGCCTTGAGGGAATATCCCAACCACAGCCATGCAGTTGAGTCCCTGTGGTCATTAGCTTCACTTTGGGCCTGGTTGTCTTCATAGAACTGGTTGATATTTGTCTTCTCTTTTAACATATGTCTCCTCTCTCTCTCTCTCTCTCTCTCTCTCTCTCTCTCTCTCTCTCTCTCTCTCTCTTCTTCCCTCCTCCTCTCTCCCTCCCTTCCTTCCTTCTCCCTCTCTCCTTCTCTCTTTTGTGTTTGTGTGCATAAATGTGTATTTATGTATGATGTAGGTTATTGTACATTTGTGTGAGTGCAAGTGTATGTGTGTGTACCTGCGCATGTATGTGTGTGTATACCTGCGCGCGCATGTGTTAGAGGACAATCCCAGGTGTCCACCCTTGTCATCTACTTTTATTTTATTTTTGTGTGTGACAATGTCTCTCTTGTTGTGCTCTGCAGCATATGCCAGGCTAGCCCATGAGCTTCTGGGAATTTTGCCTCTGCCTCCTGTGTCCCTGTAGGAGTGCCAGCTACTGCTCCTGACTCTGGGGTTCTGGGGATTTGAACTCAGGTGGCCAGGACTTACTCATGGAGCCATCTCCTCAGCACCTTAGCATGTTTCATTTCTAATTCTCACTCAAGAGGAGCTTTCAAAAAATTCTATGCATTTCATCTGAATTTCTAAAAACAGAAGTTTTTCTTTAGTTTCTATCCTGAGATCAACTTGGAGGACAATAACTAATGGGTTTAATCTGAAGCCTCCTATTGGTCAACAAGAATGTCTGTAGAGATAAATGACCTTGGATCTATCTTGGATTCTGCAAGCAGCAGTGAACGCTCTAAGAGGGGAGAGATCCTGTGCTCTTTTTATTGCTGCTGGAATGCCTGTGTTGTTCCTGATGGCGTTGGCTGGCTGGGGTGATGCTGCTCTTTACCTTAGTTGCAAGACAGGCTGAAAGCTAAAGAGCCACATTGATAGATCAAAGTACTCTGAAGAAGTCTGAAATATCCAGGGAGCTTCCTGTTGTATTTACCAGGGCAAAGGTGTGTTACATTTGTTTATGCTGCAGAATATTACTTTAACTATGTGAAGGTATGTTATATTTGTTTATACTGCCTTTGTTAACTACGTAAAGATGTGTTCTGTTTCACCTTGGCTGCCTAAGGCATCTGATTGGTCTATTAAAAAGGTGAATGGCAATAGCCAGGCAAAGAGGCATAGGCAGGGCTTGTGGGTAGAGAGAATAAATAGGAGAGAACGAGAGAAAGAGAAGAGAAAAAAGGAAGAATGAAAGGGACATGTTCCAGGCCAGAAGTCAGGCAGCTGCCAGCCAGACACGGAGACAGCAGGAAAGTAAGACACACAGAAGGAAAGAAAGGTAAAAAGCCCTGAGACAAAATGTAAATAAAAAGAAACAGATTAAAATGAGAGCTAAGCTAAGGCTGAGCACTCAAAGCCAATAAGAAGTCCGTGTGTCATGATTTGGGAGCTGGGTGGTGGCCTAAAAGACAAAAGCCTGCTACAGCTTCCCACACCCCTCTCTGTCCTACACATCTCACAGTACAGTCCCAAATATAAAACTGCATCCCTGCTGCAGAGGCTAAACCCATGAAACTCAGAATGCAGGGAGACAGGTGTCTTTGAATGTTGAATGTCCCCAAGGGCCATGCGTTTCAGGCTTTCCCCCCAAGATGATATTGTCATGAGGTGAGGGAACCTTTGAGAGGTGGGGCATTATGGGAAGTCTTTGGGTAATTTGAAGTATGACCTCAAAGGGGATTGTGGGATCGCCTACCTACCTCCTCTGTCTTTCACTTCCTGGTCGTAAGTTGAGGCTTTTCGCTCTATTGTGTATTCTGTAATGATGTTGTGTTGACACAGGCCTCAAGCAACAGGACCAGTGTTGTTTTTCATTCATTTTGAATTTTTATTCAGAAGAAAATGGTCCTTATAAGACTCATAGGGAGAGAGGCACTATTAGGAAGTGTGGCCTTCTTGGGGGAAGTATGACATGGGGGTGAGGGGCGGCTTTCAGGAAACAGAAACTCAAGCCAAGGTGAGTTGTTTCTCCCTGCTTCCACTGATCCAGATGTAGAACTCTCTAGGTGCTCTCCAGCACCATGTCTGCCTGCACCCTGCCATGCTTCCCACCATGATGATAATGGAATAAATCTCTGGATTGTAAGACAACCCCAATTAAATGTTTTCCTTTACAAGAGTTGCCCTGGTCATGGTGTCTCTTCACAGCAATGGGACATTGACCAAGACAACTGATTAATCACAGATGTGGAGAAAACCATGAGCCCAAAGCATCCTTTTCTCTTTATAATTGCATTATCTGAGGTGCTTTATTATAGGGGAAGAAAGGGCTTATTTCAGCTTATACTTCCTAGTAATGGCCTATGACTGTGGTCAGGGCAGGAACTCAAGGTGGGAATCCAGAGCAGAAGAAACCACTGAGGGACGCTGATTACTGACTTGTTCCCTCTGGTTTGTGCTCAACCAGCTTTCTAACACAACTTGGGACCACATGCTTGCCCAAGGGTAGTACTGTCCACAGTGGGATGAACTATCACATATCAATCAGCAGCCAAGGCTATTCCTCACAGAAATAGCCACAGGCCAATCTGATCTGGCAGTCCCTCAATTGAGGCTCTCTCTTCCCAGGTGACTCTAGTGTTCTATCAAGACACAATTAAAACTAATAAGGACCACGCCCCTTTGTCAGGCAAACCCCTCTGAATCTCTAAAAGGTATAGCAGGGATAGTAAGTCCTGGAGTTGAACGTTTGTAACATACCCTCGAATACTTATTCGGAGCATTTATCAGAGCTGGAATTATGTGGTTATTTATGCAATTATTTGTTTAATGCATGCCTACTTCCTTAGGCTGTGCATTCACGGATGAAGGCTGTAGAAATTGGAGGGGAGAAGTGGTGGTGGAGAATGCAGAAAGGATTCCGGTGATGGGTAGGGTGGGTTAATGTCACATGCATTCAGAGGATGTCAGGTAAGGTGACAGTTGCACGTAGTCCCAAACAGAAGAAGGCTGATGGCTCCGATGGCTCTGTTGGCTCTGCTGTGGCCTAGGATATCTGAAATGACAACTCTGTCCAAAGGTTGACAGAAAGAAGGGGAGAAGGACAGCAGTGATAGCCAGTGGTCTCTCTAAGTCAAAGCCCAGAATAAAAGGACTTCTCTGTATAGAGGCTCTGTCATTTCATCTCAAAGTGACTCTTAGTCACAGAGTGGAAATGTGACATGGAGAATCCCAAAGACTCCAGTGGGACCTAGGATGTTACTCATAGAAATAATTCCCTCCATTTTTTTTTGTGGCAAAATACATACAGCAGAGAGTTTCCAATGTTACTAACTTTAAATTTTTTTTAAAGAGGAATTAACTATATTTAAAATGTGGTATAACCATTGCAGTTTTAGGGAGTCATTTCTCTCCTTCTACAGTGAGTTCTGTGGATTGAACTGAGGTCTTCAGGCTGGTCAGCAGGCACCTTTCACCACTGAGCAGTCTCACCAGTCCTTGCCTCCAAAACATCTCCTGAGAAATCTGTTAGTCTTATTGAGGGTCCTCTGTTTGCAATGTGCTGTTTCTTTCTTTCTTGAGGATTTCAAGGTTCTTTCTTTGTGTCATGTATTCTCAATCTACTTTTATTTCAGCATGAGTTTGGGAAAGACAAATTTTTTTGAAAATTATATTAAGTATGACACTAGAGAAGCTATTGATCCTAAGACAGTAGACAGGAAGTGGAGGAGGAATCTGAATAATTTTGGAAGAAATAGCAAAAAATTTTAAGTGTCAGTTTCAAGATCAAGATGCCTGGGTTTAAGGTCTTTTTATACCTCTTAATGCTGGGTTGGATGAGCACCTTTGAACTGCTTCTCCATCTGTAAGATGATTCCAATAATGGCACCTATCCAGCTACGTTGAAGGTTTGTGAGGGCTAAGTAAGACAATGTGTATCGATTAGACTAGTCTGAGTGACCACTAGATATCACTCAGTGAATTGTTTAATATAGCTGACAAAAAAGTTATTACAGTTGATGAAAGGAAAGAAAAAATGACAGTTGGACTTGCTAATAATCCTCAGTATAGCTGAAAAAAAGAACATAAATAAATATATATTCTTTTAAGCATCTCTCTCTCTCTCTCTCTCTCTCTCTCTCTCTCTCTGTGTGTGTGTGTGTGTGTGTGTGTGTGTGTGTGTAAGTCAGATGGCAACCTCAGGTGTCATGGCTCATCTTGTTTACACCAGGGTCACTGTTATGTGCTGTGGTGGGCAGTGTACCAGCTGGGATCTCTGGTCTCCACTCTCCATCTCACTATCAGAGTACTGGGTTTGCAGATGTTAATTACCTTGCCTGGTCATAAAACCAAGACCCTTAGGGTAGTGAGAGTGCTCTATCCATTGAGCCATCTCCCAGCCTCCAAATCATCCTCTTTTCTTCCTAACAAATTCTGAACCGCAACCTAGAGCTGAGAGCTGGAGTATGGCAGCAGTTTGTAGATGACCCTCTGATTAAGGTGGGGGTCCCTAAGGGAAAGTGCTTTATCTTCTAGGATGAGATAAGGATGGAAATCTTTTGATTTTCAGTGTAACGAGGGACCTGACCATCAGTCCAGCACCTAGATGATGGAGGCAAGCTGGAGAGAGAAGAATCCAAGAAGTCAGTTAAAGGAAATACAAAAGGAAGACTTAAAACTGTTAAGAATTGCTAAAACAATGCAAAATCATAGTAAATTTTCTTTATGACATATTTTCTATATGTTATCACCAGTTCATTTAGCCCTTTTCATCAGATGTCCTGTGATTTTCTGTTGAGAAAACACAAGGAATCTCAACATTTTTCCAGCATCTGAAATCCAACATGAGCTTGTATTTTAGAGATGGCGGAGTCCTTCTGCCAGTGTTTGGCAGTCATTGTTGGATGAGGCAATCCTCCCTGGACCCTGAGTGTGCTTATGCATTCTGGCTGAGAGTTTCCAGAATGCAAGGCTTTGGCCATTCTTTCCTGGGTCATTGCTCAAAGTCATGTCTCCAATGAGCAACCATGAGAAATGAAGTGATGACTTTCTTTGGAACGATGTGTGGGCTAGCTATGGAGAAGGCAGATCCCCACACCTACTGCCTTGACTGCACTGTGTGCTGTGCACCACTGACCTGGGTGGCTTTAAGTTGCTCCCATAGGAATTAGAGGCGGGGGAGATAAAGGCAACCAACACAAACATTAGCTCATTCTGTTTGCCGAGCCATGAATAACAACTTTCTCTGTGGTCTAGAATCTTATGCCCTTTGTCTGCACCCATGAAACAGTACAAAGTTAACTCATTAGCTTCTAAGTGGGGCAAGAGTTCCAGACACGAGCATTAACCATTGCTTGCTATAGGAAAAGAAACACATCTCTTTAGGATAAAGAAACAGAAACCTAATGAAGAATATAGTTGAACATGCTATATATTTGGGGGATATTGAGAGACCCAATACCTATTCAGGTATGGGCAACTGGACTCTGTGATTCTGGAGGGCGTATTAAAAATCTTCAGTGGAGCTCCTACCGCGTCTGTGAAATAAAGCATTGGTTCACAGAGAAGATGAAGATAGACTTATATTTGCAAGACGAAGTTTCTTTCTGTGAGGATTTCCTATGGGGGGGGGCCTGGAATGAGATTAGAATCTTAGACTATTCATAGAGACTCAGAAGTTTAGGTCTGAGGGCCAGATTGGCGTGGTAGGAGACTGTAGTTGTCTATTTTCTGTTACAATAGCAAAATACCTGAGGCTGGATTGTGTGGATAGAAAAGGGGGTTTGTCTGACTCATCATTTTGCCCAGTGTCTGCTGAGGGATCCTCTGGCTTTCTTTACCCTGATATACTGACCACAGCATGGTAATGACGTCATGGTGGAAGGGATGAGCCGTCATCTGGTGAACCAGGGTGTGAGAAATTCAGGAGCTGGGCCTGCTCTTTTTACAATACCTTGCTCTCGCAGGAACTAGCGAGAGTTTGGAAATGGAACCTTTGTATATCTCTTCTTAGGGTGCCATCCCCAAATGGGAGGGGAGCCTTCCAGTGGGCCCCATTATCTCTCAGCAGTGATACACTGAGGACTGCAATTTCAGCACATGATTGGGGGGCAAACTCATCCTGACCACAGAGAACCAGTTTTATGAATTAATGAAAGATCCCAGTAGGTTCAATGGATTTTTTTAAAGGTAATACTTGAAATTAACTCTTTGAGAATTAAGTGGCATGGTGTTTTTTCTAATCTAATTTTCTTTGCAATTTATGAAATTAAAATATAATTATGTAATTCCCCCTTCCCTTCACCCTCTCCCATATCCAGTAAGTTTTAAAAGTCAGGATGGAAGTTGTTTGTGAGCTTGCCAAACATGGCTAATCTCCGTTTTTGCTGACTTGATGGTTTTAAACTATGAAATTCAGAGATTTTTGTTTTGTTTTTGTTTCACTTTGAGACAAAATATTGCCTTGTATTCCCTGAAGGCCTCGAACTCTTCATTCTCCTGCCTCTGCCTCTCAAGTGTTGAAATCACATGTGTGTGCCACTGTGCCTGGCTAGAGACATTCCTGTAGTCAACAGTGTCAGATACTTGCAGACATATGTAAGTCCTCTAGTGGCTGTCTATCTTCTGCAGACATATGCAAGTCCTCTAGTGGCTGTCTTCCTGCTGCTATTCACACAATCAATGGCTTCTCTAGTCAAGACCAAGATCATTGGTCTTGACTAACTGCCTGGAGGAGTCTGACATGACAAACTATGGATAAAGGTGACTACTAAACTCTGCATTTAGGGAACAAAAAAGCAAAAATGGAGTAGTTATCAGCCTGTTTCTCTCCTGCGGAGGAAATGGTGACCACAAACTCATTACATAGTTGTGTTATTGAGACCAAGTGCTTGTGCTGGTGTGGGCAGGAGTGGGTGGCTGAGAGTAATGGCTTTGGTCGATTGTGTCTTAGGGTTGTGACCATGGCATGCAGCGATCCAAGTTGGGGTGCTTAGTCCCTCATGAAGGCATGGAGTTTATTTCTTTGTTTAGTCTGGGTTGTTTATTTCTTTGAGCCTCAGCAGGTGGATTCAGCACAGCCTTAAACACATATGGGTCTGTCTACTCAGGTGCAGGCACAATATTGGCCTGCTTATGGCTTGTGCATAGGCCCACATGGCCTGGCTTGTTCTTCCGGGAGATGGGAGTCATAATTTCATATAAAAGATATAATAATCATTTTTGGCTTAGTTAGTTATAGAGATAATGCCTTGTTAATTCATCAGCCATGGTTGTTTTCTCTTTTTTTAAAATTTAAGTCATTATGCAAAAAAATAGATCACACATCACTGGTTTATTCATTTTGAGGATTTGTTTGTAGTGGGATTGATGACAAAAATTAATGCCAGCAATGCAAATATTTGGCTAGAGCAGAGCATCAGGATATAATTCTTCCTTCTATAAAAACATGTATATTCCCTCAAGGCCTGGATCCTCAGTCAATGTCTGATGTAGAGACAAAGGAATGTCTCACTATGTTTAGTGATGAGCAGATGAGTGGGCAAGAACTTTGTGGGTGACGCCACCCGCTGAGTGGTGTGCATGGCAACTTTGTTGACAGAACTTCACAGAGGGAAATTGGAAAATGATGCTCAAGAGCCTCATGAAAGGGCATCTTACATTTTTCTTTCTCTGTGAGAGGAGTCATCCATTTCTATAACAGACAGTTGTTACACTCAGAACTCAGTGTTATTCAGTTTAATCTTAAGGGGACTCCAGAGATCACTACAACAGATAAGAAGATCTGATCCAATATAAGAAGCATTATCATTGCAGGAATTAGCATAGATGTTTATCTTAGCTTGGGAGGATTTGATCTATTGATAGAAGTTTTTTTTATATGTAATTGGGACCATAACAGGGGTGAAAATAGAAATTCCTCTGTAGAGTTTTCAAACATTTTACATAGCATTAAACATCACATTTCAGATTATAATAGCTTTACCTGTAGCATAAAATCCTAGAATTATGCTGTGATATTTGATGTTGAGTGGAATCCAGTAGGAGGTGGATTATCAGAGACTTAATTTCAATAAAAATGATTACTCAGGTCCAACTGAATTTTGTCATGTCATAGACTCTGCAGAAATGTGTTCTTACATTATGGGATCTATGGGTTGTGTACCAGAACAATCCTTTTCTAACTATAGCATCCACTCAAGAGTCTGGGATCATCTAAAATAAGAAATAGTGTTCTGGGGGCCTGTTTTAAAGACTCCTCTCTGTGTGTTCTGTTTTATTGTTTAGTTTTTCTTTATTCTTAAATAATCCACCTTGTGGCTAGGTTTTATAGTGCATCCTATCTTCTGACAGACAGGAGGATGGTCAATTTGAAGGCAGCCTGGGCTATATAGTGAGAGCTTGTCTCAAAAAAAGAATTGACAAGAAACATTCATTTTCATGAATATGTTTTGTTGGGTTCTTAAATTTAGTTCTATGTCCATTTTCAAAGTGTGTGTGTGTGTGTGTGTGTGTGTGTGTGTGTGTGTGTGTGTATGAGTGTGTGTTTGTGATATAAGGGATCCAACTTCATTCTTTCAACTGATACATTTTTATTGCATTGAATAAATATTCATTGAATGTTTATTGAACATTAAATTGAAAAAATTCCTTCCCCATTGAACTGTCTTGGCACCCTCTTGAAAATCAATTGACCCAACATAGGCTCACACTGTTTCCCTGCTCTCTCTCTCTCTCTCTCTCTCTCTCTCTCTCTCTCTCTCTCTCTCTCTGTGTGTGTAGCAATCTTTAGTACTCAAATTTATTGAATGTCTTTATGGAGGATTTTTTTTAAAGTAACCTAATTTTACTTAATTTACAGCAGTAGGCCCTTTGAGCAGCACCTTCACTGTTTCTGTTCAGTTCTTAACTGAGTTCAGCATTAGGCTAATTAAGGTTCTCTCCACTTTCATCTCTGTTAACTTCCATAAAAACATCCCTTCAATTCCATAGCCTGATACAACCTCCTTGTCCTTTCCCTGGCCTGAGGTCACCTACTTATTTATTTATTTTTAGATCTGCTCCAGAGTTTCCCAATTAGCTTGTGATAATTAAAACAATCGACTTCTTTGAAGTTTTATACTGACAAGGCTTCCAATGTGCTGATTTAAAAGAATGAAAAATGCAAATGAACTACCCCTCAGTTGGATCTTTATGCTGGTGAAAGAATTCAGTGTTAGAGTTATATTTAAAGGGGTCAGTTGACACGAGGACCTGCCAAACTCAGAGCTGTGAGCTGTGGTGCCATTCCACCAAGACTCAACCTGACACCCAGGTGACACCAGGTGGTTCTTGGTGCTGATAGGACCTTGAAAGAACATGCAATCTGGACTCTAGTATGGGGAATTATTTAACCATGTGAGTGGCCATATAGTCAATGGGGAATTATTTAACAACATGAGTGAGTGGTCATATAGTCAGCTTAAAATGTTTCTATTATATTGGGTCTTGGAGAGATGGGTCAGCATTTCAGAGTGATTGCTCTTGTGGAGAACCAGGCTTCAGTTCCCAGCATCCACTTGGTGGTGAATAACTGTTTATAGCTCCAGTTCCATGGGATTTCATTGCCTTCTTCTGGCTTCCATGGACACGTCACACATATGGAGCACATATATACGTGTAAGAAAAATATTCATACATAAAATAAAAATCGATAAACCTTTAAAAAGTTTGCATTAATATTAGAACAAATTATACACACATATGCACAAATACACATGTATGTACACATACATATACACACACTTACACACACTTATTTACTTGTAGATCCCTATGGGACACCTGAGGTAATAGCCAAGTGTCTTACCTATACAAGGTAGAAACCTAGGACTCTTCCTACCCAACTCTTTTCTCGTGTTTTCTGTGTATAATGTATCAAGAAGCGCTTTTGGTTTTGCATATATATATATATATATATATATACATATATATATATATATATATATATATATTATCTCCCAAGTCTATTTCTCTGCATCAGCTCTACCTTAAACCAAACAACTATCATGATTTGATTGACATATGCAACTGGTAGACCCCTATTACTGTATGTTACAGTACTGAATATCCCCCTATTGTACTCATCATTGTAGCAATTAAATGTTTCCCACATACCTGATTGGTGACTTTCTCATGAGGCTGTAAACTTCTCTGAACTGGTGCCATGTTTTGCTGACTTACTATTTATTCTTTCCTGTAGTGGCCATACACATTAATAAATGCACAGGATTCCAACACAGTCTGAAGAAAGCTATGAGAGGAATGGTTAATGAAGCCTTTTTGTAAGGACATCTCTGGGCTCTCCGTGGATCCTTGCCTGTCCTGTAACATCATTTATCAGAGCCGAAGTAAATGTGTTAATGGGATATGGGTTAAATTGGTAGTGTCACAGAGCAGGGAGAAAATACGATAGGATCGGCCTCAAAATCATTTTAAGGGTTTGTTACTATGCTCTGAATTCAACAAAATACAATTTCATGGAGCGATATGCAAACAGAGCATAAATATCTACCAGGAAGTAGGGTACACACTAGATAGGAGAGTTGGGTCTGAGTAATCTCATTTCTAAGGGTTCAGACATTTTGGGCTGATAATAAGTCCATATGAAAGGCATAGATTACTTTGCCAGTAGGTTTAAAAGTAAGTGCTCAGAGGCTAGAGAGGGAGCTTAGGTCCTCATCTTGCAGAGGACCTGAGTTCAGTTCTAACCCTAACATCCATCAAGCTGCTTGCAACTGTTGCAGAGGATCAGACACCCTCTTCTGGCTCCTGTGGGCTCCTGCACATGCATGTCTGTGTACAAGCCTACACACAGGCACACAAGTTTAAATGATTTTTTTTAAAGCTTAAGAAAGCTATGTTCAGTAAACTATGGCAAATATATAAGTAGGCAACTTATAGAAAGAAAACCAACAATGGCCAATGAAAACATGAGCAATGCAAACTAAAACAGTAAGAGATGATTTACCCATCAAATTGATAAATATTAAAAAGATAATTCACTATAATTCAAGGTTGTTCTTTTCTTATTATTACCAGGTCTTTATTTTATTTTACTTCTGACTATAATATAAATTACTATTCTTTTGAAGATGTAGCTAGCAATTCAAATGAGAACATCTTAAAATGTAGATATCTTTGGCTCAGCAATGATACTTTTAGACACTGGTTCTGTAGAAAAGTGTGAACAATTTAGTTACATTTTTTGTATTGCTATAATGGAGAAAGAACTGGAGAGCCAGACATTCTCATCATCTGCTTCCTGTACTTGGAAGACAGAGGCATGAGTTTGAGGCCAGCCCAGGCTACCCAGAGAGACCCTCTCTCTGTCTCTGTCTCTCTGTCTCTCTGTCTCTGTCTCTGTCTCTGTCTCTGTCTCTGTCTCTCTCTCTCTCTCTCTCTCTCACACACACACCAAAAAATAAACCAAGAAAAAAACCTTAAACCAAGTCAAAACAAAGCTCACTATAAAAAAACACCTAAATTTAAACAAAAAAGTATGATAAAGAAGCAAGAAAGAAGTTGAAAACACATCTCTAGAAACAGGGGGTTGGTGAAATGTGACATTTTCACATGAATACAAATAACTTTACTGCCAAATGATAGTATGAAAACAAATTAAATACATGCACAGCTGATTAAAAAACAGACTGTAAATAATACGATTCTTTTCTTCAAGGCAACGTATTATGTAGCTCAGGCTAGAGTTGAACTCATGACATTTGGGGCTCAGCTTCCCAAGTGTTGGTAATATTGGTTTGTTTCTACTTAGCCTGGTCTTATTTTTATTACACAATACGTGCACAGGAAAATGATGATGGTTTTCTCTGGCTGAGCAAGATTTGGATGACAGTCATTCTTCAGTATCTTTGGAGGACTGACTCTGATTCTCTGTTGATTCTAAAATCCAAGGGTGCTGTGGTTCCTTGTGTTTCAATGTCTCTTACACACATTCTTCATATAGTTGAAAGTGTCTATAAGCTATGTACAGTGCTGAACCCAGTGTAAATATGATGTAAATAGTTGTATTGTTCAGGGAATCATAACAAGAAAATGTCTTCATGTTTAGTGCATATGCATTTTTTTCAAATATCTTTTACATATGATGGGTGGGATCCATAGTGTAGAGACTGTGTCTCTCTATTTTTGTTTGTCTTCTTTTTCACCAGTAAACACATGGTGATTCCATAAATGACAAAATATGTTGCTTAATAGTGAGGTATCAACAGAACCACTCCAAAGTTGGCTGCATTAAGTGAAAAGGTGTGTTCTCAACAAACGTCATGGAGAGTCCATGCTGCTCTACGCTGTGTGCCCCAACCTTGTGATGCTGGAGGCAGCCATGAGCCACAGCTCCCTCTCAGACACGTGATCCTAAGAGGCAACAACTACGTACCATATTGCTGCAGCCTTAAATATATTTCATGAGATATTGATATTTAAGGACAGGCTGTAGTGTTTAGTTGGTAAAATGCAATCATGGAGTCATAGAGAACTGGGTTTGATTCTTCAGAACACAAATAAAACAGCTAAGCATGGTGGTACACTTCTGAGGGAGGCGGACAGGTAGCTTTAGGAGGACAGTGGCCAGTTAGCTTAGCCTGCTTGGCAAACCCTAGGCTAACAAGAGGCCCTCTCAGGAAAAAAAAAAAAAACACAAAACTTTAGCCTCCACATGTACCTACACACATATATGGAGATGCTCACACGTATGTGTTCACACACACATGCACACACGCATGGCAGGCTTCCGATTAGATAGAGGGTTCTGTATAATTAATTGTAGGCCAATCCTGGCTGCTTGTGCTTCAAGTAAGTGTTTAGTAGTTAGGTGAATCCAATGCATCCCAACTCAAGACATTTTCTGCCTTCAATGGATGCATTCAGTGTGACGCATTTTAAGTCAAGGAGTGTTTATCTAATGATTCTCTCAAAGTGTTGAGAAGGCAAACAAGAGAAGGACATACAAGCGCAGGTTCTTTGAGCCTCTCTCTTTGATTCTTTTCTCTTGGAACCTCTTCATTTCAAAGTTGGCCTTGATTTTAAAGATTGGCTGTATTTTATCAAGCAGTTAACATGGTTTTTAGAAAGCCCAGTACACCGTGTGGTTAGGATCCCCAGGAGGACTCTTTGACACTGCGAAAAGGAGAACATTAGGATAAGAACACTCAAGAACAGAACTTCTAGAGAACTGAAGACCCTTCTGGGACCGCCTGGATATTGGTGCAGACCAGAGCGCATGTGTATTCATGCTGTGCCATCTTCCGTTCTTTTTCTACTGGGATTGAGAGGGGGCTGATTCTCTTCTGTTTTAAAATGCTATCAAAATACGAATGCGGGGCTGGAGAGATGGCTCAGAGGTTAAGAGCACTGCGACTGTTCTTCCAGAGGTCCTGAGTTCAATTCCCAGCAACCACATGGTGGCTCACAACCATCTGTTATGAGATCTGGTGCTCTCTTCTGGTGTGCAGATATACATGGAAGCAGAATGTTGTATACATAATAAATAAAATATTTTAAAAAATAGGAATGCATGGAAGTCTGACCTCCCTTATAGTAACGTTGGAGGTTATCTTAAATGAATTAAGACTACAAAATATGAGAACACCCCACTCCCCACCTGAGGAAGAAAGGAGTTTACTTTGGCTTACATTCCAGGTTATAGCCTGTATTTGTGGACAAGTCAAGTAGGAACTTCAGACAGCTCCTTGTATCATTCCCACAGCCAAGAGCAGAAATGAATGCATGCATACTCGCTTGCTTGCTTGTGCTCAGCTGGATTTCTGTAATATAGTTCATGTTCCTCTGTCTAGGGAATGGTGCTGCCTTTGGTGGACCTTCTCATATCACAGATATGCCATCGTAGACAATTGGTCAATGAGACTCTCTTCTCAGGTGATCTGTAATTTGCACTAAACTGACAGTGAAGCAAGCCAGCCACTATGGTTTCAGCACTTGTACTATATTTTGTCTTCTGTTGCAGTACGCAGAGTACTTGATCTCCTCAAGTCTCTGCCCAGTATTAAATTTCAGTGCGTCTCCTCAGACTACCACCTTGCTGAGAAACTGTTTTCTGGCTTCTTTAATCTGATCGGCTGGGAAGTCAGCACACACTGCCAGCTTCTGACCTGCCATCTTGGCTCTGTGTTTATTCTCTTGATTATAGACAGTGCCGTGTTGTTTTACACTTGTTAAAACATCAAATTTTATACTTTAAATGCTTGTAGTTAATTATATCCTAATTATGTTAAAATCATGTTGCTTAAAGCATTTAGGGCAGGAGTAAAACTTTTTGATATACAAATAAGAATGGTGATTAGCAGGCTAAATTTGTTTGGACCATAGGGGGCCACGAGTGAGCAGTTGTTAAGCAGCTGTTGGTATTACACAGGATTTACGAAGTTGTTTTTTTGTGTCATAAAATGACTTAGGGTGGAGATTTACTGTTAGGGGCTGCCACGGAGACCTAAATTCACCAAAGGCTCCCTGAGTAATGAAGGAATATTGGGAGTCCTGGACTCTGTCACAAAAAAATAAAATAAAAAAAAAGTGTGTGTGTGTGTGTGTGTGTGTGTGTGTGTGTGTGTGTGTGTGTGTGTGTGCCCCAATGAGACCAGCAGATGTCACTGTATCCCCTGGAGCTGGATTTAAGATGACCAACTATTGTGGGTGCTGGGAACCAAACTTGGGCTCCCTGGAAGGGCATCAAGTGCCCTTAGCTGCCAGGCCATCTCTCCAGCGCTGTGTCCTGAAATCCTGAAGGTGAGGGGACCCTGAGAAGTTACAGAACTGTTGGAGAAATTCCTCTTATTTCTGAGTCCTGAGTGGGTGATACCGAGGAGGAACCTCTGTTTGATTTCTGTTATGGCTCAATTTTGAATTATGCTCATATATTCCAACACCTGGGGTCCCTAGCTGGTTGAAAGTTGAGCCTTTAGGGGGCGGGTCCTGGCTGGGGGAGGTGGGGAATACTTTTAGAGTCACACACCTGAAAGATGTGAGGAGCCCCACCTTGTACTCCTGTTGCCATGGTTGGAGAACCACTGCCACCATCCTTATGGACTAAAAACCCTGAAGTCATTACCGTCAGACATTTGTCACAGTGCTGAGAAAATTCAGCTTTGTTGGGTCAAAGTTTTTGCCATCTTTAATCTTCGGAATTGAGATCTCTTACAGCCTGTGCCCCCCTCACTCCACGTCAAGAAGGAGTCCGTCATAGACTGGGAAGGGCCCATTGGGCTTTTGTATTACTTAATCTGTTGTTGGTCTTCAGAAAATACATGGCAAAAATGAGTTAGCAGGGCAGTACACAGATCTGATTAAGGAAAAGTAATAGGAGCTGTGAAAATAAAACCTGAAAAGTTAGATTTTTCAGCTCGAGGAGTTCAAGGGCTTTTTATGTTTGCTCCTAAATTGCAGTTGTAGGGAGGAGAGCAGGAGGTGCCTGGCTCCTTGTCACATTCCCCTCTCACTGCTGGCAGCAGGCAGCTCCTTCTTCGATTCCTCTGTACACAATGGGGAGGATTTGTTGAAGTGGAGAAGGTGTGCACAGTTCTTCAAAGGGCGTAGGACAGGCAGAGCTGAGGACCCACTCTGTGGACTGGCTTCCTGAAAACACTATTGAGGACTGGGCTCTTTGCAATTTTTTGCCCTTGTAGTTCCTAGATGGGGGTGGGTTGAGATGTTCTCTAAGGTCATTTTTATTTAAACACTTTTAAAGATTTATCTGTTTCATGTGTGTGAATTGCCTGTATATATGTCTGTGCAGCACACGTGCTCCCAGAGAAGTCAGAAGGAGGCGTTGGATTCCCTGGAACTGGAGTTATAGATGGTCGTGAGCCACAAAGTGGATGCTGGCTGGGCACAGACCCAGGTCTTCTGCAAGGACAAGTGCCCTTAAATTGCTGACACTTTCCTCCAACCTCTGAGGCCAGTATTTTTGTTTCAGTGTGTGAGCTTCTCTCAGAAGGTGGGGTGGCATCAGCCGTCTGGCAATGGGGACATTAAGTTTGTCCCAGAGTGCTGTCCATTGGATCCGGACTCTTCTACCTCCCGACTCTGATCCCTGCTGCGGGAAGAGTGTGGTTGGTAGTTGAACCATTGCCAAATCACACCCACACTCTGCCCTCGGGTGTCATACAGTGGGATGGGTGGACCTGAGGATGATGGAGGCAGTGTGTGTAGTATTGCTGCCCATTGTCTGGGTAACCTGAACCCATTCTGAAGATTCTGGAAGGTCCATGGAAGAGGGAGGCTGGAATCTGTCGATGGCTCCTGAGCTTCGTGGTTTTTTGTTTGTTTTGTTTGTTTTTTGTTTTACAAACATTTTGTGCAGGAAAGAGAGAGTAACATCCACCGAAGAAACTTCATCCACCAATGGAAAAGTCCTGTTTCCTTTCTTTTTTTTTTCAGAGCTGCTTTTATTTTCATGGCTAATTATTTATTCATAAATCTTGAGTCAGAGATTTTATTTTGGCTCTCAGGCGATAAAAGCTCAAGGTCACAGGGGAAGTGTTTTCAGATGCTAAGTGGTCCTCCTGCAACCACATGTAAAATTTTTATTTCAGGAGTAGCGTTGCTTGTGGGAGGGGTGACAACTTAATTTTAGCTTGGAGATGAAATATTGACTGAGGTGCTGATGAGGGGCTTGGCAGACACCGTGGATCAGTGCAAGGGGGGCTGCGGCTGAGCTGTCTCCACTCTGACTTGGTGATGAACCCTTCCTTGAAGCATGACCTTTTCAAAGTGCTGATGATATGTGTGGGAGGAGCAGAGAAAGGACCACAGGGGTTTCCAACAAACAGAGATACATCGGAAAAAGTCCCAATTTTCTTGTGTTTTCTCTATGTCTGTCTACCTGTCACATGCTTATCTATCTGTCTGTCTATTATCTATTTATCTATCATCTATCTAACTCTCAAAATGAACTTTGCTTTCATATTCATTGGTCAGAGCTACATTAGAGCATATTGTATTTTCTTTCATAGTCATTGGTCAGAGCTACATTAGAGCATATTGTATTTTCTTTCTCTGCATCACTGAAGATATGATTACCCCCCACAGACCAGCTCCATCCCCCACCCCACCCCTGGCCAAAGTTTGAAGATCCCCTTGTGACAAATATCAAATAGCTGAGATCCTCATCATCACTAACAACTCATTGTGGATGGGTTGGCATTTTCCTCACTTTCAGTTGCCTTCTCCTAACTGGACAAGACCATGAGTGACACCATGACAGGCTCATGCGTGGATACAATGCACCCTGAGCATATCCCCTCCACCCCACTGACTTTCTAAGGGTTAACTGTGTTCTGTGAAGAGTGGTACATGGACTCACGTCTATAGGCACCTGGAGGAAGATGTCTTCCTCTGATGCTGCTGCTCTTGAATTCCAGTTCCCATCTCCAGAAGAGTCCACTCAACAGCTTCATAGGTGTTTTCTTATAATCACCCATACACAGAAATCTTCACTCACAAGTCTTTTAAAAATTAACGAATGAGAGCATGCTGTCAATTTTATCGTGGTTATTCTATGTTGGTATAAACAGCTCCTTTAGTGTTAGAGTCTCCAGAATTCTGTGGCAAATTTTAATCTAGCTCTTAGACCATTTTTTTCTTCTATTCCCTTCTCACAGCCCTTTGCATACTTTGCTCCTCTAACATTCAATGTCGAGAAGTCATTCCAGTCTTTGTTGTGTGATTTGGGCTATCAGGGCAATAACAAAGATACTTCAATGTATGATGACTCATATAGTGTAGAACCTTACCTCCTAGATGACAGGCCACCGGGAAATAGGCTCCTGGGTGTGTGTAGAGGTTGATGGGGGGTGGCAAAAGCTTCTACTTCTCTGTCCATGGCAGGTGATCCATTTTTTTTCAATTCCTCAGTGAGAGCAGAGGAAAGGGGACATGGACATAGAGGAACACGTGCATTTCTCTTTGCAGGCATGGCCTCACATCCCTTTGCTCACACACTATTGGCCTGAGTTTCTCCCAGGGTAAGTGAAAATTTGGCAGTTCTGTTATTAAACAACAGAGACTGGATGTTACGATAAATCTTTTTGCCAAAAGCCGCCTGAGCCCCATTGCCACGTGTGAGCTTTACGCCAGCCGCCTGCCCGAGTTAGGCCCAAATGAATATACAGAGAGACTTGTATTAGTTACAATGCTGCTTGGCCAATGCCTAGGATTTTCACTTGTTAGCTCAGTCTCAATTACCATACATCTATATATTTTATGGGACTTATCTTATCGGACGCCTTATTGGCGTCCCTCCTTGCTGGTGAATCATATCGTGCCGCTGGAGCAGGAGCCGAGGGGAAAAGAGAGTAACACTCCCTTTTTCCTCTTCTTAAATATGAGTCTCCTTGCTATGTCACTTCCTGTCTGGAACACCACTTCTCTACTACATTTCCCAGAATCCTCTTTGACTCCTAGTCCAGCCTAACCTGCTGTCTCATTGGCCAAGCAAGTACTTTATTTATAAACATACACAGAAGTATTTCCCCCATCAACTGGATATATCGTTAAATATTTATTTTGTTACTTTTAAAGTGAGTGTGTGTGTGTGTGCGCGCGCGCGAATGCGCGTGCAGGTCAGAAGTATTTTTTTGAGACAGGGTTTCTCTGTAGCTTTGGAGGTGTCCTGGAACTAGCTCTTGTAGCCCAGGTTGGTCTTGAACTCGAAGAGATCCTCCTGCCTCTGCCTTCCGAGTGCTGGGATTAAAGGTGTGCACCCCAACTGCTTGGCTTGGTCAGAAGCATTTTATCCCCAGAACTGGAGTTACCAGCAGTTCTGAGCCCCCAAATGAGTGCTTGGAACTGAACTTCAGTCCTTTGCAAAATCAGTCCAAAGGCTTATCCACTGAGACAACCTTCCTGCCTGAAAATAGATATTTTTGACCATCAGTCTAGGCTATAATTGGGTGGTCCCAGTTAGATGTTAGCTGTAGGAATCTGTGGCCCACAGAAAAATGTCTCTAGTCTTCCCTCAAAGGGACATAGTGTCTACATCTGGTCCTAGGACAAGGTCTAATAAAATGAAAAAGAACACAGAAAAATGAAAAAGGGTCCAGATTATTATTATTATTTGTGTTAGTGTCCTGACAGTGTCTGCCTTCACGATCACATAAGGCAGTATTACAACAAAACTTACAGTGCAATATGACAGGAACCATATATGAATACATGAGATATTCTCCTGAAGTAGGGGAATCTCTCTCTCTCTCTCTCTCTCTCTCTCTCTCTCTCTCTCTCTCTCTTTCTCTCTCTCTCTCCACCCCCATCTTTCTGTGTGAATGTCTATGTCTCTCTTATTGAATTTGATTATTGATTTATTTTATTTGTATGGGTATTTGCTTTCATGCATGTCTATGTACCATATGAATGCTGTGTACATGGAGATCAAAACAGGGCATTGGGTCCCCTGGAAATGGAGTTACAGGCATGGAGTTACAGGAGTTACAGGAAATGGAGTTATAGCTACCATGTGGGTGCTGGGAATTGAACCCAGGTCCTCTGAAAGAGCATGCAGTGCTCTTAACTGTTGAGCTACCTCTCCAGCTCCTCTGTCACTTTTTTGAGACAGTTTCATGTAACCCACACCAACGTTGAGCAGCTATGTAACTGAGGATGACTCTGAACTCCTGATTCTCCTGTCTCTCAGTACTGGGATGATGGGCATGTGCCATCTCACCTGACTTTGACTGCTATCCACCAGAAGAAGCTATGTGAGAAGGCGTTAGATTTAGAATATGGAATACCAGGCAACCCTCCTTCTTAGGAATTATGAGATGTACAAACTTGAACAAGACATTTGACCTGTCTGAGAGGGATGCTGGACATCTAAGCAAGACAGCTTGGAGCCCTGGATGCAGGTTTGCCTTTAATCAGATGTGGTCATTGGGTTTTCCACTTCTCTGAGTAAGTAGGACATTTATGGCCCTTGTGTATTAAATGGACACAATAATATCTGCATGACCTCTCTCTGGGGGTGTCGTCAGAATTAAATATGCTATTGGATGTGAGATACTTTATTATCTATGCCAGGCCAAGCAAAGAAGGCTTTTATGGCAACAACGGGATTTCTGTGGGACACCAAAATTTCTCTAATTGTAAGATTTTAAAAAGACAATGGAAAAGCACTTCTTTGAGACATACGACTTAGTTTCCCCTCTCAAAATAGAACAGTGAAGACACAGGAGCCAAATACCCTGTCTGATGACAGCTGCGGTTGTCTAGGAAGGGTCTGAGAAACATGGTCACCGTTGCCTTTTCTGCTGGTGTGTGACAAAGAGGCTGTGAGTGTCAGGCGGAGGCTGCCCAGATGATGGGAGACAGAGAAGAGTGAACAGTGTGAGACTGAGTTGTGTGTGCTGGGAGAATTATATGCTCAAGGCTTGAGTAGAAACCGTTCTGCTACAGCATCAGTGAGAGGAGACAGATTCTTTCGGCTGCGTTTTTCTTTTTCTGAAACAGCACTGAGGTCTGTGTTCCACTTCTCATGTAGGGAAATGGGCTCTGGTTCCTCAGTCCACACTCTTCAGAGTCGCTGGTCCCGGATGTTCTATGAGGGTGACTGACCATGAATGTTCTGGAGAGTTTGACAAGACCTCTGTGTGACGGCCCGGTAGATTTTAGTCTTTTTTAATGTGTAGCAGACTGAAGTTTGGAATTCAAGAACATAAGAGAATATCTTAGGGAGGATGAAGACAGTGAAGAAGAGACAGGGAAAGGGGGGTTCCTGAATCAGATACAGATGTTTAAAGGGGGATAGTTTATAATACAAAGATGCATTTAAAGAATGTAAAGTGGTCACATTTATTCGGTAAGGTAGTATTTTATTTTATTTTATTTTGCTGAGGTGACTTTTGAAGGCAAATTTTGCAAAGCTTTGAAATGAATGCTTGTCTGACTTGTGACAATGACCCTCATACTCATGGATCCATAAGGACGTGACATTTACAGATGGCTTAACTCAGTCCACAAGGCTTAGAGGCTGATCTGAAGCTAAGATAATAGAGACTTTGGCAAGGTCTGAGTGAGGCCACCAGACCGTCTATTGCCTTTGGATGTCACTGTTATCTTTTATGGCATAACATATTAAAGTGTAATTACAAGGAAGTGGGAATGTTTACAGAATGCATGAGGGTCTTGCCCTGAGTACAGCTGGTAGCCCAACTTCTGAACATTGCGGATTAATAAGACTGGGGTGTCCCTCATTCCTCCCCCACCTCCGAAGGGTTACTGTTAGGAATATTTTAGAGTTTGAGTTTTCTGTAGAAGCGTATTCTCATGTCACAATTGCAACGAAAAGAAAAGGTTCTGGCTACTAGAATCGAGGACCTTGAACCAGAAGGAAAACCAACAAATCATTTTCTCCTGAGAAAGTTTTGTCATGAATAGAACTACTAGGCAAAACTTCAAATTTTTCAAAAATCCCAATGGAAGTAAAGGATAATAAACTACATTTTGTTCTTTTTCTTATTGTGTGTTAGATGTGGAAGGATTCACAATGATGATGAAGACAGGTGGAGGAGGCTTGATTTAGTTCTGTGAGATAAGAACGCTGTCAGCTTATCTTGGTGCAAAGGTGAAGAGCACGGCTGGAGGTACCATCAGTCAGTTGTGTTTGATGTTATAGCAACCCTGATATTTCTGTGAGAAGAGGGTCAGCCTTTCAGTGGCAGACAAGATCAAAGGACAAGACAAGAGTTAGAGGCTGAGAAGATCAGTCTCCACAGATTGTTATGACATGGCCTGTGGTTCCATAACGATTATCAAATAAATCACAATCTCAATATTCAAAAAATGCAAAAGGTTATCAGCCAACACTGTATGGATTCTCTTTTGTTTTTGTTGTTGGCTTTTTCAGACGCCTTCTCATGCTGGGTCCTGAGTTGGCCTCTGAATTCTGGGGTAACAGTGTGCATTGCCTTTCCTGTCTCAACCTCATGGACTTTGATGGAGAACTCTTTTGTCTTATTGCTCATTAAATGAAGTAAATATCCTTCATCTTGTATCCATTTCTTTAACTGAGAAATCACTTGATCTCTAACTTCACAGAAGAAAAGATTTTGGGTGAGATGATGACTGATTGAAAATACAATTTTGAAAATAAATATGGAAAACAAACCGCTCTATTGTCTTCTCCCTGTTGGATAAACAGATAAAGCTCACTAGTACGTCCTTGAAAGTCATGTGACCCTGCTGCTAAAATACTTCTATAAAATGATTTCTCTGCTGTTGGTGTCATCAAAATGAAACAAACCACTTGGGCATCACCTGTGTGAAGCAGGGAAAGCAAGCCTGATCAGAGGTTGACAAGTAGAGACCACAGACGCATTAATAGAACTTAGTGGCAAACGTGTTTCTTCTTCTTCTTCCTTTCTTTTTGTTTTGCTTTCTCTATGTAGCCCTGGCTGTCCTGGAACTCACCATGTAGACCAGGCTGGCCCCAAACTCACAGAGATGCACCTGCCTTTGCCTGTAGAGTGTTGGGGTTAAAGGTGGCACCACCACCGCCTGGCCAAGAATGTTTCTTCTGTATGTGATTTGTGCAATGTGGGGACTTGATCTCTTAGACACAGCCCTTAGTTGCAATGACAAATGCCATGAGTGCAGCATATCAGCAATCCGTCACTTATTCACCTACATGTGCACTTTTAAGAAAAAGGTGTATAATGGTTGCCATGCCTTTCTTTGTTCTGTATCTGTTGAAATATAATTATGTATCTACCGAGCATCATATATTTGGAGTTTTTATTTTGTTCATCTTAGTTCTTATTTTTCTTGTAATTTATCCTTTCAGCGCTTTACTTTTAAATGTGAATTTTATCATTTTAGAAGAGTTTTAGATTTAAGGAAAAATGTCAGGGTTGGTATAGTTCCCAGACACCTTATAGGGTGTTGCTCTTGTTAATGACTTACAGGGCTTACAGGGATCTTGTACAGCTGTTGGCACCACTGCACCGGTATCAGTCCATCGCTTTTTTTTTTTTTTTTTTTTTTTTTTTTTTTTTTTTTTTTTTGGTTTTTCGAGACAGGGTTTCTCTGTGGCTTTGGAGGCTGTCCTGGAATTAGCTCTTGTAGACCAGGCTGGTCTCGAGAGATCCGCCTGCCTCTGCCTCCCGAGTGCTGGGATTAAAGGCGTGAGCCACCAACGCCCTGCTCAGTCCATCACTTTTAGCCAAAGTCCATAGTCCTTTCACGCTGCCTTCATTTTCCCCAGTGTCCTTTGCTGTTCCAGTTCCACCCATCTAGGAAAACACGACAGATTTTATTGTCTCCTTAGTCTCCTCTTAGTTGTGACAGTTGCTGAAACTTTTTTATTTTGAATTATTTTATGACTTGGACACTCCCATGGTGTACTTGTTGTGTATTTGGTAGATTCTCCCTCCACTTGAGTTTTAATAGACTGGCTCTCTAGGAATTCATTAAGAAAATCACATTTACAAAAGTGCTATGATTTGGATGTAAACCCCCACAGGTTAATGTGTCTGGACCCTTGGTGGCTTGGAGTTGGGTCTTGAGGATGACAGCCCAGCCTTCTGATCCATGGAGAGGATGCCATATGCTCCAGCCACCACTGGCAGAGCCCAGCTGCCATGAACCATACTGTGCCTTCCCTGCCATGATGGGCCATTCATTCCTGGACAAACTGTGCATCTGAATAAATCCTTCCCCTCTTAAGCTGTTCCTGCCAAATGTACTATTGCAATGAGAAAAGTAACTAATACAGAAAGCACTGGTGTTAGGCTGATTAGATATTCAAAACAACAAACAAACAAACTGGTTCTTTGCCGTATATGGCCAGTGACTCGCCGATGGTAATGTCAGGGTCAGTTATGGTTAGTGACCAGGTGAAGGTGTACTCAGGGATGCTCTGGCTTCTGGGGTCCTTGCACAGTGTCTGTTTGATCTGATGCCCTTCTTCCAATATGCATTTCCGTGTTGTTCGTACTGATCTTTGATTCCCAGAGAGACTCTGAGCCCTCACTGCTAGAAGGGTGTGTGGCACACTCACCCTTGAATCTATGACTTTTTCCTACCTACAGCTGTTTTTCTAGTTCTCATTCTTTCATGGCAGACTTTTTTACTGCTTCCTGAAGTGATCCGAGTTACTATTATGGTCTTGTCAACAGAGCATGCCTAAGGACAAGATGAGGAAGTGTTCCTTCAATGAGATACTCACTGAGGTCTCCCAACGCCACCTCTTCAGGACAAGGGCTTCATGGGCGGTGGCGGATCCCACTTGCTTTTTGACTTCTAACTCAGAGCGTAGCACTTTTCCTCTCCATCTTCTTTCGACCTTCTGCCTGAGAGTCCTTTGTTCGCCCTGGGTAGAAACCTTGGATAGACAAGAAGCTGCTTGTCAACAGCAGTCTTTGGAGGTGCTCACTGAGCAGCAGCCATAGGCAGCCCCAAGCGGCAGCAAGTGGCACCCTCTAGTGTTCAGTCCCCATGTGGTCCTCGCATTTCAGCGCCCGTGGACCTTAAGCAGTTGGGACCCTTAGACCTCAGCAGTAGCTGATGACAGAGCTCCAAGCCCCAGGTCTGAGATTCACATCACTCTGGGATTCTGGAGACCACGACTTGCAATTTCTCTTTTCTGCCTCTTTTAGCCTTCTATCCCTCTCTCGGCATCTCTCTACTTCTGCCAGCCTTCATCCTGCCCTGTATATACTCAACTGTTCACTGGCCTCATTTAGCTGTTGGTCACCTAAGTTGCCTTGCTGCTTTTGCAGCTAGGCCACGCTGTGACTACTTGTTTATTTGATGTTTTCTTCCTGCTGTGATGGGACTCGTCTGCTCAATCCTTCCACAGCTCAGCTAGACAGGAATGACTTGGGGCCTCCAAGTCCACCAGGACTGCTTGGGGCACCTGGCCAGGCTGTCTTCAGCTGAGATGCAGTTAGCTGCTGTGGTGCTTTCGCAGTGTGGCCTACCCACTCCCCAGCCCTGACTGCCGCCGCTGTTCTGAAGTTGCTACCACAGTCTGCTGTCTCTTCCCTCAGGTTACCAGCTCAGCCCAGGCTACTGAAAGTCAGCAAGAGAAAGCCACCCAAGAGAAGCCTCTTACTAGGTCTGGAGCTTCAACACAAAGGTAGGCAGCGGTAGTGGTTCCTAGCAGAGTCACCAGCGATTTCAGCAATCTGCTTATACAGCCCAGGAAAGGGCGTTTGTGATGGGGGATGTCCTTCTGTATATGCTTCTCTTATTGGTTGATGAATAAAACACTGTTTGGCCAATAGAGTCAGGAAGATAGGTGGGGCTAGGAGACAAGGAGAATTCTGGAAAAGGCAGGCAGAGAGAGACCCCAAGGAGACACCATGGAGACCACAAAGGAGTAACAGGTCCAAGTATTCTCCGGTAAGCCAAGACCATGTGGAAATACTTACATTAATAGAAATGGGTTAACAATTAGAACAGAGCTAGCCAGTAAGAAGCCCTAGCCACTGGCCAACAGTTTTATAATTAATATATCGTCTGTGTGTTTATTTGGGGCAACTCGGCAGTGGAACAAAAAATTCCAGCAACATATTTGGATCAATTTAGCCATTTATTTGGACCAGTCATGGCCACTTTAAAATTTTTTTTAACCTAACATGGTCATTTGTTTGGGTTGATCATGGCCTTGCTGCTTGGCATCAGGAACAGTCATTGAGGTTTGTGTTTTAGACCCATCACAGCCTTGCTTCTTAGCACCAGTCATAGCAGGCCATCTGCTAGACAGTTGGAGGAGGCTTTTCCTTCTTTGCTCAGGGTCCTTTGGAGTTCATTAGTGTTTGTGATATCCAAAGTCTGGTACAAGCTGTTTTGAATAGCTCTGGCTGACACTGGACTTTCAAGAATTAGAGCAATAAGCTAAGGTCATCACGTAGTTTTCAGAGTTATCTATAGAATGTGCAGGATTTCCTGAGCTGGCTAAAAGGTAGTCTGGCTGGCTAAGACTGATAGTTTTTGTTGTTTAAGGCAGCCAAGACCAGCAAAGAAAAACCCAACAACTGCTTTTCACCACTATTTAGCTATTTATAGGGAAACAAACATGCCATTAACACTAGTAGTGAGTTTAGTCAGTTTTAGCAGGGCTTTTATGCTGGTTCACAATCGCCCTGTGCCCTGGGAGAGGGGGTTCTGCACCCCTCTTTTCTGGTATAGAGACAGTGCTGACCTGGTGTGTTGTTCAGGGTATCCCCCGACTCTAGTGAGTTGTTCATCCAGTTCCTCTCTGAATTGGTAGTTGTCTATGGTGAGACCCAGAACATGTAAAAGGACCTGTGTCCTACAGTGACATCACTGCCACCAATATCTGCATCACCCGAGAACTGCTAGAGATGCAGGTTACCAAGGCAGAGCTAGGTCTACTGACCAGAAACCCAGTGTCCTGAAAACCTGGAGTTTGAGGATTTGAGGAAGGAATGGATGCATTCAAGTCTGGCCTTGACAGAAATAGAGATTTTTCTGTCTCAGATATATATAGGAGGCCAGAAGGGTCAGGGGTGCAAGGAGCTTTGAAGGGACATGGAGAAGTTATGGCATGACGGTGGATGAGGTCTTTGTGCTGAGCTGTGTTCTTCTTTGCCTCTTTGGTCTGACCTTGGAACCTTGGAACCTTGGGGAGCATATTTTCATTTTCTTGGCAGACAAATACATTTACTCTTTTTTGCAAGTTGACTTGTTTGGAATGGGGGGGATGGCACTACAGAGGCTTCTTTAGAACCCAGACTATCACATGAGAAGGATGGGCCACTGATGGGTTAGGGAAAGGATTTTGGAGGGAAGAAAAAGTAACAGTTTCTCCTTGTTCTGTCCCATGTGACCTTGAGTGGATTTGGAGACAAGTTCTCACTTTAGAATCCCCAACTAACGGAGTACAATGCCACCCCGTTCTGAGAAGGCCTGCTCTGGTCTGGGCTCCCTTGACACTGTGGCTTGTCCTCACTCCTTTCCCCGCCTTTCCCACACATGTGCAGAGAGGCTGTCTGCACAAATACTCCTCAGCTCACCTCCAGTTGTTTGCTCTGCCAGGTTCTCCTGGCTGTTAGTCTCCCAGCAGAGACACTGAAGACTCAGCAGAAGAGCCAGCTCAGCTGTCCACTCCCTCCTGCCATCTCCTGAGTCCCCCGCACCTCGTGCCCATCTCAGGATTAGACATAAATGTATTTTATTTTTTTCTATAGCTCTTATCCATGCATTTGAACCTTGGCAAGTAGTCAGCTGTTTGACAACCACTGACTGATTTATGAATGAACAGACGCTTGTCAACATTTCTATCCTATCTATGGTTCTATTCCTGCATTCTCCCAAGCCCAAATAGAATTCTCCTTCACTCACTGGATCTGGCAATCCTGGGAAATGTTAATTCTTTCCTCTTTGTTCTTTCAGTCTGTGAGATACAAGGAAAATTCTTTTCATCTCATGGCTTTGATTTTACAGCTCCTGTACTTGATCTGAGGGCCACTCATAGCTCCTTTTCTGCCTGTGACATTGCCCTCCTGAGAATTTGGCAGTAGCAGAGTCATCTGACCAGTTTCTGTCACCTGGCAGTGGATGCTGATCTTGTTGGGGGTGCCACTGGAAAGCTCATATTGTATCGGTCCATGGATGGCTTTAAAATTTTTCCTCGGGGCTCCCTCAGGGCTTCTCTCTGCTGCCATGGAGGAAGAATCGATTTAAAAGAAGACAGGAGACATCTTGTCACTGTTTGCCATTCCCCAATTTCTTCACTTAGTTAGGAGCCTTGTGTCCTGCTGCATCAAAAGTGTGTCTATTTGAACCAGTTGGAAAACAAGGCATGAGCGGTAAACTTGACTGGTTCCCAAAGGCATTTTTTCTCACCCCCATCCTCTGTACCCATGCGTCACCCACCAATCCACACGTCACTAATGGATCAGACCTGCTTACCACATCCGACTTCCCTATCAGCTGCCAAATATGCATACAGGCTCTGTGGGAGCAAGCTGTTGGACCACGTGACTCAGTCACACAGCTCTGCCCTCCCCCTGGCTCTCAATAAGACAGATAGGAGTGAATCCCCAGCCCTTGGGTCTGGATAGAAAAGTAATGAGATTCATGAGGGCTCCTGATGATAATTTCATCCTTTAGGTGTTTTCTATTTATTGTCACATTTTTTTTTATTCTTATAGGTGAGGTATATCTGTGACGTGTGTCAGCTTTTCAAGTGTATTTGGAAGGGAGTTGTTAGAGCTGATATTAAATGCCCCCAGGTTAACAAGGCAAGTGACCTGTGGTGAGGATTCAGGAGACAGAAATTGGTGGATGGAAACAGGTTTATTCAAAGCTGACCTTGAACAAGTAGACAGGGGAGGCTTTCCTCAGTTTTCTGTGTTGGGGGCTTCAGGGCACAAAGAACTTACAGGTGAGAACTGGGGGACGAGAGAGACAACGGGCAGGGGTCTGTGTGCTGGGACCTGACAGCACCGCCAGCTGGAGCCTGTAGGGGGCGTTTCACAGCCAAACCGTAACAGGCGCTTTGCTCTGGCGGCCTGTACAGAATGAGCGTCTGCACCCATGTGTGCCTTGGAACTGTGAAGTTCATGGTGGGGCTCTGGGGCTGGGGCTTCCTTCCATGGTGTTTCCTTTCTTTTGCTCTAGGGACCTTCACAATGGGCTTTGCTCCCTGTCCCTAGTAAACAGAACAGCAAAGGAGTTACCTTCTGCACAAAGGACCAGTAGGCCAGCGGAAGGAGAAGGGCGGGATTCTCCTGATTCTTATGGAGATACTGGATAAAACAGAGTCGTGATGGATATGGCCTCTTGTTGCCACGTGCACCACTTTCCTCATTACCGAGACCAAACACTGGATAAGAGGCAAGTTAAGGGGATGTTTTTTGGGTTTTGTGTTTGAGGTTTCAGTCCATCACTGTGGGGAAGGCATTGTGGAAGGAGCGTGAGCCTGTTGGTTTGCATAGCTGTGGATCAAGAACAGACAGACTGAGGGCAGAAGTAAGGCAGCCCTCTACAGCCCTCTCTTCTCTGATCCGGTTCAAGAGACACTTGCTCTTATTTTTATTATTTATTTGTGTGTGTGTGTGTGTGTGTGTGTGTGTGTGTGTGTGTGTGTGTGACCATGTATGTGGATGCATGTGTCTGTGCATGCATGCCCAGGCCAGAGGAGGAGGTTTGGTGTCCTGCTCTATTTCTTTCTACTTGGTTTTCTTGAGACGGTGTCTCTCACTGAACCTTGAGCGAGGCTGGTAGCCAGCAAGCTGATCTTCCTGTCTCTGCCTCTGATAGTGCTGGGGCTATAGGAATCTACGACCATCACCGTTGTATTACATAGGTACTGGGGATTTGAACTCAGGTCCTCATGTTTGCATAGCAAGTTTTCCTACCCACTGTGCCATCTTCCCATCCCTGGACTTAATTTTTTAATGACACACTTCAACTGTCCAAAATATGCTTGCTAATGCTCTTTAATAATTACTAAAGATATATTTGGCTTGCCTCCCTAATCATGTTGCAAACTCCAGGGGCACACTCTGTGGTATGCATTTTGTGAGGCACTGCCAAGCTTTTAATTAACATTTGTTTTTTGAACACAGTGGGTTATGTTGGGTTATGTTACGCTATTTCCCCCTATTTCAGGCTCTTGTTTGTTTCAAAAGACAGACTGCCCCACATTTGAGTTTTTTAAAAATGTTTTTATGTGAAGTACATTATTTACATTGTTGGGTAATATTGTTTGGGTGACAATAGTGTCTTATATTCTGTTTATCTGGGCATTTAAACTATGTAATTCTTAAGTTTCTTGGTCCACATTTAGAACCTAGGTTCTTTGGTTGTGATGTGTGATACCTATGTAAACACACACACACACACACACACACACACACACACACGCACGCACGCACGCACGCACGGCACGCACGCACGCACGCACGCACGCACGCACACACACACCTGCAGAAGGGGATTCCACGTCAAGACGTTGTCACAAAAGCCCTCTTAGTCCCTGAATGAAGGACAAGCCAGACTGCAGGGAATTGGACAGCACTTTTTTTTGCTTCCTGGCCCCACATACATAGAAGTTAATATTTTAGTAACATAGCAAGTGATACTACTTTATTGACTTGCAAAGATAAAATCAAGGCTAAGAAAGCACACAATTTCATAATAATCTCAAAATGCTTGTTAGGGTCCTTCACAATTAATGCTTGTCAAGTGCAAGATTGATCTTGCAGACACTGCACTGAAATAAGATGGACATTAATTTCAGTTTTCTACGGCCAGCAAAGATGGACACCAGTTTTCTTCCTATTTCCACATTGGGGATATCCTAGAATGACAGTTATCCCTGGGGACAGGTCTCACTGCTGTGGTCCAGAGTGCTGACAGAGCTGCAAAGCCCTGCTTTCCATCCAGGCTCCTCTGTTCGTTTTCTTCATTCGTAGCATCAGAGGCTTGGAAACAGCATGGGACAGGATGCTGGACTTTTGAAGGGAGTTTATGTATAATTGTTCTCAAACTATTATGCAAACAGAGAAAACCATGAGGGTGACTTAGTACCCTAGGAAAACAATAGTGGACATAGGGGCTTGTTGGGGGATTGGGCACAGGACAGGGAAGGGTATGTGTGGGAGAAATAATTACTGGAACCCAGGGACAGAATTAGTTGTGGAGAGATGCCTAATGTTGCAGGGAGGATGGGCAGGGGACTGACCCTGTCTTCTACCCTCCTTCCTCTTTCATACTTCTGTTGCCCTCAGCTAGACTCCATCGACACTGACGGTACACTACCGAAAACAACCAATGCTGTTAAGTGCTGGGCTGTGAGGCTGGGGTAGAGGACGCACAGCTTGGGGATATGCTGGTGAGGACAGCTGGAAGACAGCCAGCATACATCAGCGAGCATGGTCAGAGATGCGTGCTTTATTCTGAGACACAGGCTCCAAAGGTCAGCAATTCCACATTTCACCTGGATGCCTTTCCTGGATAGGCAGTGGGATTCTCTGCTTGCAGTTTGTTCTAGGAGAGTGGCTCTGCTACAGAGTTGCTTGAGGAACAGAGGAGGCTAAAAACTGTCTGTGGTTTCTAAGAAGTCTGGGGTGAGGGATAACCATGAACCCGGGAGAAATCAGTGTCTCTCTTGTTTCAGACAAGGGGTTCAAATGCACCCCCACCTAGAAGAATCTCCTTTTTCTTAAACATTCATGGCACCTGGGTGCTGTTTTTCTGGGTGCCCCTTCTCCATCTTTCTGTTTTTATCTTATTCTGTTGTCTTTATCACATGGTTCTCTAAGGCCATTTTCATGCAAGTATAATATGTACTTTGAGCTCCATCCTTCTCATTCTCTAGCTACCTCCTCTTTTCCCCCCTGTCTGAGAGTCCTCTCTTTCTTCCAGAATTCTCCTACTTTCATGTCATTTGTATATGATTTTATGTATCTATATAAGATCTAGGGTACCAAAAAGAGAGAAAGTGTGTGACATTTGCTTCTCTAGACTGACTTAATTACCTTACTACGATTATCCATAGTTGCATGCATTTTCCTGCAAACGACACAACTCTACTCCACTCTGTTTTTATGACTGAAAAGCATGCCCCTGTGTGTGAGTGTGTGTATATGCCATGTTTTCTTGTGGCTCCCTCTGTTGATGGGCAGCTAGGTTGTTCCCATAATGTAGCTGCTGTAAACAGTGCTGTATATAACTGCATTGGGATTCTACCTCTGAACAGTGCTGTATAGAACTACATTGGGATTCCACCTCTGGATCCCATTGCCTTTTTTTTCATCCCCCGCTAGCTGTTTCAACCTCAGCGTGCTCTTCTAGGCTCATCAGTTGGTCTTGGATGCCATAGCTCTTTGCACATTGTCTACAGGGCATCAGCCAGGTCCTGTTTATGCTGCCTTAGATGGAAATAGGTTCTCAGTTACTTGTGGAGAGACTCTAGAGGAGGACTTAGTTTTGGCCAACTGTGGGGTCAACACATAGACCAATGTGTGTTCCTATAATGTCTTTAGAGATTGGCATAAAAGTTTCTTTCTCATTTTGATAACTGTCTTAGGGTTTCTATTGCTATAAAGAGACACTATGATCATGGAAGCTCTTACAAAGGAAAGCATTTAACTGGGGCTGCCTTACAGTTTCAGAGATTTAGTCCATTATCATTGATAACTTTAAAATTCCTGGTTATTGGATAATTGCCGACGCCGCTGATGTAATAAGCCAATCAAACCGAATTAATAAATCCAGGTTTAATGAACAGAGCTAGGCATTCCTGCGTGACCCTCAGGAGGGCAGGAGAGGAATCACATGGAAAATATGGCAGCCAGATCTCAAGTAGCCTCTAGCCCTGGGGAGGGGCTAACTCTTGGTGGGCTTTCTGAGGGGACAGGGTCTAGGGAAAGAGAGAGAGGTGGGGCTTCCATCAGAACATCCCAGACTCTTTGGGTATATGGATGCCAGGGGCTGGGGTGGAGCTTCCACCAGAACAATCATCACGGTGGGAAGCATGGTGGCATGTAGGCAGACATGGTGCTGGAGAAGGAGCTGAGAGTTCTACACCTGGGTCTGAAGGCAGCAGGAAGAGAATCAGACACACTGGGCTTGACTTGAGAATCACTCCAACAAGGCCACACCTCCTAATAGTGCCACTCCCCATGAGTTTTATTCAAACCACCATATTATCTCTTTCAAAATGTTTTGAAGAAATTTCGAAGCCTTCCAGGACTTGAGATTTTTGGGGTCACTAAACATTTTGGTATATGACCACATTTCTTGTCCATTTTGTTTTCCAAAATTTGTGTGTACATTTTATAAGTTAGGTTATTGAAGAATTTATTTGTTTCATCCAAATTCTCATTGTTTTAGACATAAAGTTGTTTATAAGTAACATTTTTGTTTTTAAATTTAGTTTCCTTTTATCTGTGCATTTTATAACTGTAATTTATTTTCATCCTTAAAAACAAACAAACAAACAAACAAACAAAAAATCCCCCAAAACTGAGACACGTTCAGCACTACAGATTTCCTCCAGCCACTCCTTCATTATAACCCATGAAGCAGTAGGTAGAGTTTTTATCGTAATTATTTCTGTTTGCATTTCTTACTTGCCCAATATCTAGGAGGCTTTCTAATTTCCATATGGGTTTTTTACATCTTCAATTTTAATTTCTTTTCTCTCTTTACAATTTAATTTGTTGACGGAAGTTTCTGTCCCACCCCATCCTGCTGCCATTTAGACCCAAATAAACTGTTTGGCTGGTAGCTCAGGCTTCTTATTGGCTAGCTGTCTCTTACTTGTTAACCAATTTCTATTAATCTATGTATCTTCACATGGTCTTGGCTTCCTGGAGAATACCTGGACAGCCTACTTTCCTGGTAGCTACATGGTGTTTTCCTTGCGACTTACTGCCTGCCTTCCTCTCCCCTGAATTCTCCCAGTCTGGTAGCCTCACCTATACTTCCTGCCTGGCTACATCTTGCATATCCATTGACCAAAACATCTCTATTCACCCACCAATAAGAGAAACATATTCACAGCATAAGGACATCCCCCATCATTAATTACACAGGACTGTGGGTTATTTTTCCATTGCATGGAACATTCAATTTGAACTGAAGTAAGCAGTCAGCTCGTGTTCTATGCCTGCCCCAGAAGAAGGTGCATTTGTTACTGGAGTGTGGTATTTAATCTGTGTCTGAAAGGGCTACTTTGAGGTAAATATTTTATACCTTGCCTCTTTGATCTACTGGATCTGTACTGTTCGGAGACAGGTGTGTTAAGGGCCTCTCATTGATTTTTTTTTTTTTTTACTTAATTCATGCATCATCCATAACTTGTATTTTATGTGTGGTCACTGGGTCATTTCCTGCCTAGGTGGCTAAATCTTCGTGTAAAAAATAACTTTTAAAATTAAACTATGTTCTTTGCCTTTTGGTCTGAAGTCTATTTTGATATCAGGACTATGGACTATGCTCTTATCTCTCTCCCTCCCTCCCTCCCTCCCTCCCTCCCTCCCTCCCTCCCTCCCTCTCTTCCTCCCTCCCTCCCTCCCTCGCTCTCTTCTTTCTATTTGTGGAAATATTAACCGGATTATCTTCATAAATGCTGGTTTGCTTCCTTTTTATTTCGGATCACTATACATTAACAGTCAATTTTCATAGGGTTTGTTGTAGTATCTCAACACAGCCACACAGTGTCCAGTCATCAATTCCAATCTCTTTCCACTCACCCTTTCACACACTCCCCAACCTTTAGTAATCACAACTCTACTTTAAAGGTGAATTTTTAGCTTCCACGTATGAGAGAAACCATGTAGCACTCATCTTTCTGTGTCTGTCTTAATTCATTTAACCTGATGTCCTCTAGTGACACCCATTTTGCTGTAAATGGGGACTTCATTCATTTTGGGTGAGTAATACTTCATTATGCATAAATACATACCACAGTGTGTGTGTCCACCGATTTGCTTATAGACATGGAGGCTTGTGCTGTATCTTTGCTGTTACAAATAATTAGCTAGAATATATCAATGGCTCAGAAAATAACAGCAACAAAACCCCTAGGAATCCAGTTAACAACAGGAATAGACTCTTTTTTTTATTTTATTAGTTCAAATTAGGAACAAGCTTGCTTCACATGTCAATCCCTTCTCCCTCTCCCTCCCCTCCTCCCCAACATCCCACCTGCCCCTAGCCATCCCCCCTCCACTCCCCAGGCAGGGTAAGGCCCTCAAAAAGGGCTCCCCAAAGTCTACCACAGGAATAGATTATTTTTAAAAAGAAACACGTGCCCAGTATGTGTACTAAACGTTCTTGATAACATTAACCACTAAGGAGACACAGCAGAACTACTTGAGACCATCTCACTGCAAGTAGATTGCTGCCTTCCGAATGTTTCCTTCACAGGGAATAAGTGAGTGTTGACCTCCTTTATCCTCTTTCTCGCCAATGGTTGGTTTCCTCACCAGTCCTTGTATTTCCTAACTATCTCATTTTTATCATTTTGCTTTCTTTGCAATATTTCTTTAAGACTCTCTTGAGTACCTTCTATTCTAGTTTTGTTTTCTGATACTGTTTTGTTTTCTATTCCTCTCTTTCTTTCTTGAGCTCATGGTCCACACAATGGCTTGGATACAGGAGCCCAAGGATGCTTTTTTTTTTTTTTTTTTTTTTAAAAAAAACAAAAACATTTTCCTCGTCTCCTTATGAGGTTGTAAAGCACCTATTACAATGTTTTTATTTGCTATGTATGAATATATTTCTCCTAATAATAGTATATATACTGTTAGGGTTGTGGAAAACGTGAAATGAAGTAGTAACTAAGTGCTTGAGACAGAAGTTGCCGACCTCCTGTAAAGAGTCTGGGGGCGAGCATCTTCTGCATTGTGAGCTATGTGCTCCTCATCATAACCATCTTAGTATGCAAGCAGCCATAGCAATACATAAATAAATAGGCATGACTGTGTGTCTCCATAAAACCTTATTAACAAAACCAGGCATGAACTGTAATTTAAATAAAATATGGCACATGGTAAATGATACATAAATATTGATAAATAAGAATACAGTACAGATGAAATGCTGTTTTAAAGATGATTATTTAACGCTCTGATGCCATGCCTTTGTATGTCAGGAAACAGGGTGGGCTCTGGATGGACGTAGACACACATGTAGGCACAATATACTCACCCCATACACAGAAAGTCACAGCCGTGCACTTCTCCATATGTTTTGCTCATAGTATGCTTCAATGGAGTTGCATATTTCATTTTTCATTATTATTGGTTTGTTTTTTGGGACAGGACATAACTGTGTAACCTGACCTGGCCTCAAATTCACCCTCCTCCTGAATGCTGAGGTGTGTGCCACTCTGCCTGGCTGCTTCTTTCATTTCCCACTAACTGTCTCTTGCCACCAGGACAAGCTGAATGTAATCCCTGTGACTTGGCTTGGTGTGCCTGGGAAAGCCAAACATTTCCTGGTCCCTGAGCACAAAGCCTGCTGCGGTACACAGGGTCTGCTGTACACATAGCCTGAGCACAGGAGGCCTCAAAGCCCACCCCCACAGTGGCACACTTCCTCCAACAAGGCCACACCTGCTCCAACAAGACAATACCTCCTGATAGTGTCACTCCCTGTGAGCTTACCACAGAATGCTTCTAAGGCAGTCTGTCAATGGTGTCTGGAATGGCTTCATCTTTGGATTAACCACTTCATCATTGTCCCACAAATGGGAAAAAAAGCTTATATAGTCATGGTCTATGTGATTTTTGTGAACATGTGATTGTGAGTGTCTCAAGGTCTTTTATAAATCACTTTGATACATCACGTCAGATGGTGTGCGGGTCTATCTCCACTCACAGCGTCTTCGGAATCCTCCTTGGTTTGGTGTCACTGTGCAGATCAGTGACCATTAATTCCCGCAGGGTGACCAGTTAGCCTCAGGGCAGAGCCAGGGCGAGCTCTGCAAAGAGTTCAGTTGATAAGCACTTTACACTGTGCAAACATAAAGACCTACATTCAAGCCCCAGGACTCAAGCCACTTAAAAATGTTGGGTGTAAAAATGTTGCTTGTAATCTCAGCGCTGAAGAGGCAGAGGCAGGCAGATCCCTGGAGCTCTCTGGCCAGCCTGCTTGGCCCATGTAGGGATCTGTAGATCAATGAGAGATCATGTCTCAGAAAACAAGCTAGATGAGGTTCAAGGAATGATACCTGGGATTGGCCTCTGGTCTCCACACACACTCATAACACACACACACACACACACACACACACACACACACACACACACACACAAGCATGCACGCACTTGCCAGTGAGAAACTTAGAGGGGGAGAGATTTCTTCCTAGTGTTGTTCAACACTAGGTACTGCTCTGAATGCAGTGCAAGTTTGATTAATGCCCTTGCATGATGCTGTGACATCGATGATGCTGATGACAATGAAGAATAATTGGGTTTTCCCAGGTGTCTGACTCTTCTGACACAGGAAAGAGACCAATTTATGCTATGTGATGAGTTTGGGCCACCTGGGGACTTGAATTTCTAACGTTTTCTGGCTTCCTGCTGATTGTTGAAGTCCCACCTGCCTGGGAAATGTCTTTGCATCTCAGGTTGCAGCCCCAGGCAGGCCCGGACATAGCAAGATTTGCTGACTGTAATCAGTGATCGAGGCAGCTGTTTCTAAAGCACACTGACTATTCACTGCCCTTCTGCTCACACCAGACTCTTGGCTGAATGAGGAGCTCATTCAGGAATAGCAGGGATGCACACCCCTCCCCCAGCCCAAGTGAAATTACAGCAATGCAACATTTCCCCCAGTCATACTCTGTTTTGAAAAGATGAATCACCCTCATGTCTGTGCTCAGAGGAGCCTAGTTAGGGCCGAGCTGGTCTGCAGACTAATTCCGTTCAGAAATCGGGTCTTGACAACAGATGGATATCACCCTGTGTGCTTGCCCTGGTGAAGACAAAATGGCACCCACCCTGCTGACCCAGAGAAAACTCGAATTGCTGTTTCTCTGGAATATTACTGCAAACGTTCTCCCACCCCCTTAAGTCAAACGGTCACATTTTATCTCTTTAAAAAAGCTACCACAATCTGCATCAGCGCTTAAGTAAGCCCCAGAAATATCCTAAAAACAGCATGTGCTCTCGCTCTCTCTAATCAATTTCAAACCAAAGGAGATTGCAGTTAGAGATCTCCCAGTTCTTGGGTTTTCTCCATTATCTCTTTTTGCCCTAGATGAGGGAGTCTGGAGTGAGAGCAGGAGCAAAGTCAAGGACATGAAACGACCTTGAGAAGTTTGGGCCCCTCATCTACTTAGCTTTGGTGACAGGGGCAGAGGACATACTAGAAACTCCTGATAATGACAGTGGTTCTCAACTTGTGGGTTGTGACCCCTACGGAGGGATCACATATCAGATATTTACATTATGATTCATAACAGTAGCAAAATTGCAGTTATGAGGTAACAATGAAATAATTTTATGGTTGGGGGGTCACCGCAATAAGAGGAACTGTGTTAAAGGATGGCAGCATCAGGAAGGCTGAGAACCATTGGGCTGCAGCAATCATGTTTAAGGGCTGGCGCAGTGGTAGCTGGATTGCTTGCCCAGTGCACAGGAAGTGCTGGGCTTGGTCCACAGCACCACCCACAAGGAAAAAGAAAACTGTCCTATTTAATAATAAAGTTCCCTGTGTAAGCTCTGGAAAGGACTGACTTGTGGAATATTTTATTAAGCTTTAGATAAAATGTGAGTAAAATTATTCCTATCTATCTTTATTATGACAGAATGACTACTAAAACTTTGGGTATTTACTTTCATTTGGGGCCAGTAGTTTACATTAAAGAGTTCCTTGAAGGGTTGCTGGGTCTCCCATGTCTTTGTTCCTTGTGTTTCAGAGGGTGCTAGGTTTTGAATGTCCCCGAAGTTCTTATTGAATCTTATTGGCACTGTGATGGTATGGGGAGGTGAGAACTTTAAGAGTGGATTAGGTCTTAAGGGCTCCACCATTCTGAACACATCAGTAGCTTTATCATGAGAGCAAGTTGGCTTGATTGAGAGTTTGATAGTTACTGTGAGAGTGGTTTTGTTAATGAAGCAAGTTCTCTGTTCTGTATGTGCTCACTTTCCTAGCTGTCACAAAGTCCTAAAAAGCCCTTGCTCAGTGTCAGCATCTTGGCATTGGACTTCCCAGGTCCTACCATTGTGGAAATAATTGTTTACTTTATAAGTTTCCGGCTTCCTTATATTCTGTTATAACAATGCAAAATTGACTAAGATATATGGGGTCTCTCTGAAAGCCACTATGCACTGGATGTACACTGGCCTCACGCTTCTAACTTGTACTGTTAGCTTCAGCCTGAGGGTGTCCTCTGAAGGGTATGGAAGATGGCACCATTACCTAATCCATCATAGTGTGACTCAGCCATCCGGAAGGCAGCCAAGTCACAAACCCTTAAAGGAGTTGAGGGTGGACAATGACTCAAAACAGATTAGAAACAGACTGAGGAACAGCATAAGATCTGTTCTCTCTCTCTCTCTCTCTCTCTCTCTCTCTCTCTCTCTCTCTGTCTCTCTCTCTCTCTGTCTCTCTCTCTGTCTGTCTCTCCTTCTTTCTGATTCTAGGGTCTAAAATTCGGAGGCTATGTCTGTTGTCCAATTTGACATGTCCCAGAGAATATGGGTAAATAGCTAACGCCTTTTGTCCAAAGGCAAACCTTGTTCAGGACAGCAGCCATTTCTTGTTTCTGTCTGGCAATTCTATAGAGGCCTTGTCTCTGTCTAGAGATCTCTAGCATTTTCCTGAAAGATGGATCAGTTGGCACATCCTGATCTGGTCTGATCTACAGCTTCTGCCATTTTCAGACCAGCTGGCTCTGATTGTTGAATGGGTGAGGTCCTGCAGGTCAGTCAATCCCACAATGGCCCTTAGCCCTCAAGTGGGAGAGCAGATGGGGCCACTGGGTTTGACTCACAAAGGTTCTGCAAGTTCTGGCTAAGATGGCTTTGCATTATCTTGACCCCTCCCTCTCATTTCATTAGCAGAGGTAATTAGAATCGATTAGAGAGCCACAAGTGATTTCTGTCCTGGCCTGTTAGTGATCCTAACTTCTTCCATCATTTCATTAATTGTAGTTCACTAGGCAATTATTTAAATGGCAGGGAACATTTAGAATCTAGAGTGAAAGGTTGGAACACCAGGAGAGAATTACGGACTTCAGATAGCTCAGGTCACAGCCATTACGTGACTCTTAAAAGACAAGTGCTGCTGGCCCTGGCTGAAGGAGCTGCACAGATGCCAGGGAGAGGAGAGATTGGAGCCTTCAAGGGCAGTAGGGGGACCAGACGCTGGTCAGAGCTGCATCAGCGAACGAGGCACTAATGCTGCACTGCATTGGATCAGGGGAGTAAATGATTTCAGAGCGTGGATTGATTTCATTGTTCACGCTGTTTACTTGGGGGTGGTTGGGAGTGGGGTGGGGGTAGGATTTTAAGGATCTAGAGCCATGTTTCTCAGGGAGCAGTAAGTCAGTAGAATATTAATGAGTATTAAGAAAAAAATAACCTCAGATTCATTGTTCGGCTTGTGAGATTCCAACACAAAGAACCAAGGGCTTCCCAAATGTTTCATATGTACTTGGACAATGTGAATCTATGGGGTCTATGCAGCTGATGAAGGATTCCATAATTTCCCTGAGCATAAAGCTACTCGCAGGAGTCTAACTCATACCATTTGTCTTCTGGGAGTCAATTGTGGGGACTGTTGGCCTAGTATATACAATGCTACCCTGGAGGCTGGGCAGGCAGGAGGCACTCAGTTCTGATCTCTGGCTCCCATAACTAGGGCTAAAGAAAGTCACAAAAATGGGTGTTTACCAACTTCAGAATATTTCCTAAACCCAGGCCCAGCCCTGGAAACAAAAACACTAGATGATAGCGGAGGTCAAATAAGCCCTAAGATTGAAATTTCATTTCTGCACTTAAGAGTTCTGGGAGTGTCAAGACTCTGGGCCATTTATTTCAGAATTATTTCTTTGTTGTGTCTTGGAGTTAGGAGGACTTTGGGCATTTGGGACAGAGGAAGGAGGTAAATAGAGTCATGGTAGTTGCTCGAAGTCTTGAGTGTTTCTTTATTCAGATGAAAATGCTGCTACCCAATTGCTAGAGTAGGAGCTGAGGGCACCTCAAGTGTGGCCATCTAGATTGGGGCAATTTCTTTCCATCAGGGAAGCAAACTTGGAGTGTATTTTAGGATGAATGAGAAGACATGATGGCCCACAGTCAACTGTCTTCCTTTGGTGGAGTTTGAAGATTTACAAATGATGTTTAGTAGTTTATCAACTTTGTATTTCTTGAATTTGGTTCTCTAATGAGAACATCATAATTTTTTTTCTTTTTTCTCCATTTTTTAAATTTATGTTAGAAACAAGATTGCTTTACATGTCAATCCCAGTTCCCTCTCCCTCCCTTGATCCCCTACCCCCAATAACACCCTACCTATCCCAAACCAATTCTGTTCCCCAGGGAGGGTGAGGCCTTCCATAGGTGGTCTTCAGAGTCTGTCATATCCTTTGGGATAGGGCCTAGGCCCACCCCTGAGTGTCTAGGCTCAGGGAGTACCCCTCTATGTGAAATTGGATCCCAAAGTCCATTCCTATGCTAGGGATAAGTACTGATCTACTACAAGAGGCCCCATAGATTTCCAAGGCCTCCTCACTGACACCCACATTCACTGGGTCTGGACCAGTTCCATGCTGGTTTCCCAGTGATCACTCTGGGATCTCTTTCAGTATCCTAGGTTTGCCATGAACTCAGTCATCCTGCCTCTACTTTCCTGGTGCTGCAACAATGGTGAGAACATCATCAAATTTGTACAAGAAGAATAAATGGTACTCTGGGAAAAGAAATCTCAGAAAAGCTGGGCCAGTTTAATTTTTGCCATTGCTTAGTGCTTTGGGATGCCACTCAATCAGTGTGTGGCTTAGAATTGCCTAACGTGCCTGGCACACAGACTTCACCTGATCCACTTCTATCACGGACTGACTCATTAATTCATTCAAGAAACATTTTTGAAGACTCTCATTTATACTGGGTATAGGTAGGAGGACAGGGGCACACCAATAGACAAAAGAATTTAGTACTTCTTGTGGAGGCATCTCATCGCAAATAAAAAAACAAATAAGCCTTGAGTGTTATATCATGAACCTGTGTTGCTTTCAACTCAGGACAGGTAGTTAATAAGGTAGCTAATTAAGTAGGGGGAGGGATTGGAGAGCTAGGAAGGCCAGGGATGATTCTTCTGAACATGTGTCATAAGTGTAGATCTACATGATAAAAAGAAGGGTTGTAAATATGAATGGTTGGGAGAAGAAGCACCAGAGAAGGGGGCAAGATAACCACCGTAACAACTATGACAACACACAAAACATGCCATATCTCAATGGATTAACACAATTAAAGCCTGTATTGCAACAGAGCATAGCAGGCATTGGTAGTTAGGGGTATCTTGTTCCAATCAGACAAGGATGCCAGTTATGCATGGGGGTCTTCTATGGTTAGCTGGGACTCCTCAAAATTGCCCTGGGAGTTACCATTAGACCACTTGGAAGAGGGTCACAAGGTTGAGTTAAAATTACTATGCAAGTGATTGGAGGTGGCATACATCAGTTCCACCAGAATTCATCGGTGGTGACTGGTACACATGAGTTCATGTCATTACAAAGGCCAGGGTTTGTCATTGTGTCCCATTCTCTGGAATAAGAAGAGAAGCATAGATGTTGCCAGTGCCAACTTTCTCTGCCATGTGTCTGAGTCACTTTAGGGAGGTCATCAGTCTTTTGAAAAGTGAAAAATGGGGTGTAAGTTGGAAGAAAGGACTGCTGGAGAGATTCAAATAAAATTATAGACCTCACAAAAGGGGATACTGTTGCATTTCATTAAGCTTAAAATTCTCTTAAATTTAAGCTACTGTATTTTGTATGTTACCAAAAAAGAACAACTTTGTACAAATTGTGACATATCACTGCTACTTATGCCATGTGTAATTTAATTTCTTATTTGAAACTTTTAACTAACATGTATTTATATTTATTTTTCAGGTTCAGCATGAGCACTTGATACATGTATATAATGTATAAGTTTCAAAAAACGGCAGAAATTTTATTTTAAACTTTATGAAAGTATCCTCCAAGATGTATTTAGATATTAGAGGCTTATTTAAATTATTTCAGTATTTAGAATGCTTGATATTACATATACACACATCACTGTGTACAGCCCATGGAAAGGAAGACACAAGCAAAATTAATTAGCACTGCGTTTGTACTGAGTTTTGGTTTTTCTGCTTTTCATATCTTTATCCACATTCACTGTTTCCTGCCACACCCTAAGAAGGCCCCCTCATGTTCTTCACCTACTGTCTTGTGTTTTCTCACCTTTCCCACATGTTTTAATGTAGCCATTTTCTGTGTCTTTACAGAAAATAACAATCAGGAAATCAGGCTGCTCCAAGTGAGCCTTCAATGCTGTATAGATGGAAACCTTTATCATCTGTAGCCGTCCAGACAAGCCACAAGTCCACGTGTGTTCACATGTGGTCTGCCATGAACTCTCTGGCTGACAGTGGTTGTGGAGCATTGCTGATGACTATATGAATCATAATTTAAGACATATTAAAATGTAAAAACTCACGCCTTACAATTGACTAAATAACATGTGAAATGAAAAGGATAATTGGGTTCCCTTAAGATGCTAAAGACATCAGCTACTGACTTAATGGTATATTTCTCTCTTTCTCATTTGTTTCTTCTTTTTCTTTTTGTTTGTTTGTTTTGTTTTTCAAGACAGGGTTTCTCTGCATAGCCTTGGCTGTCCTAGAACTCACTCTGTAGACAATGCTGGCCTCGAACTCAGATATCCACCTGCCTCTGCCTGCTAGTGCGGGGATTAAAGAGGTGTTCCACCACACCTGGCTTGAAGGAGCTGTGTGGAGTGGAGTTTGAGGGAGAAGCAGCTGTGAGTTCATCATGGTCTTTCCTGGACATAAGACACCTATAAGTCTTCTTTGTTCTTCACCTCAGAGGTTCAGTGGGCAGGAGGCAACTGCATTTTGATGGTCTCCAGCCCACTGCAGGTGCAGACTCTTGTTATACATGACACGCTTCTTGGCTTAGTACTTAAGCTTGGCAGACACTGAGAGGTCAACATTTCAGCCCTGATCCCTCAGCCTGAGGAATGAATTTGTTTTTCTGCTGTGGGTTTCTGGTAGCCCAGGGTGAGCTGCAGCCCGTGATGATGTAAACCATGGATACTGCAGCCCGTGATGATGTAATCCATAGATACTGCAGCCCGTGATGATGTAATCCATGGATACTGCAACCCGTGATGATGTAATCCATGGATACTGCAGCCCGTGATGATGTAATCCATGGATACTGTAGCCCGTGATGATGTAATCCATGGATACTGCAGCCCGTGATGATGTAATCCATGGATACTGCAGCCCGTGATGATGTAATCCATGGATACTGTAGCCCGTGATGATGTAACCCATGGATACTGCAGCCCGTGATGATGTAATCCATGGATACCGCAGCCCGTGATGATGTAGCCCTCACTCAAGCTGGAGCACTCCCTCACTCTGCAGGATTGGGATTGGTTTATTTCTCTTTTAGCATCAAAGTTCATAGTAAGACTATTGCCCAGACCTCAGTGTATTGCTATCTCACCCAACTCATACTAGTGCCTACCTGGAAAACAAATTTCTCTTCTGCTTACTGGCCATATCTGGATTTTGTTCTGTTGTATAAGTTTTGCATGGGCATGGATATGAGTACCGGTTACAGGCATCTCTATTGACTGTGGAGGCAATTATATGGGAGTTCTTGTTTCCCAGGGGCCTTAATTGTTTTTTCTCAGTCTTAACTTATCATGGTTATCTACTCTTCTGTCAACTGAAGTCTTGACAAGACAAGAGTGTTAGTGAAGCATCCACATCAAGAACCATGGGAGAGGAATGCAGATGAAACACGGAGACTTCCAAACACATGTTATCTTTGATGAGCCCTGTCCCCAGAGAGAGGCCCTCTGATGTTTTCAAAGATTCCAAAGTCATATTAAAATGAGAGAATGTCAAGACAGCAATGTTTTAAAGATGAGATGAGACTTGAGAGAGTCATTAACTTCCATATTGAGTGGTTGGTGACCATTTAATTTTGTCTTACCTGAGGAATTTATAGCCATTATAAGTGGGCTGTTAAAGTGTGCTCCCTAAAGCCCATAGCTGGGAATGGTTGAGGTTCAATTATTAACATGAAGCCTTATTTATAGAATGGATGAGGTTGTAAAATCAGGTTTTCTGGTGGGTTTAATTAAAATGGCCTACTTAATTATTTTTCCTTTCTTGCTTTGTTCCTTAGATTATTGTCTTAAATCAAAAAAAAATCTTGGTTCTATGATTTTGATATTTTTAGACTTACATTCCTTTGACTTTAAGTTTTCATGTGATTTTGGGGGATAATTGTGAGTACCTAATTGCTGTTGCCATAGTTCTGCAAGGCTTTCACCCTGTTTCTGGGGATTTCCTCTCCACATCATTGGGTATGTGACAATCCCTTTTTCAATGTTTTATAGGTATTTTAAGATTTTTTTGGGGGGAGGAGGGCACTTCATTTAACTGCTGTCAGCTATCTAATGAATTTGTCAGACATGGAGAAGTGTAAGAGGGAGGTCCTATAGAACCAGGTATAGGCAATACAATCTAGGTTGAATTTCTAGCATAGCTAGAACCCATTAGGGTTTGAGCTACAGTAGCTTGTGTGTGTATGTGTGGCATATGTACATATGTGTGTGTGTAGGATACTTAACACAGCTTTCATATAGAAGCCAGAGGGCAGTATCAGGTGTCCTTTGAGACAGGGTCTCTCACTTAGCCTGGAGCTAGTCTGAAGGTCTACAAGCCCCACTGATTTCTTATTT